>NC_136790.1:58085909-58323409 GCF_951216825.1 Electrona antarctica | reverse complement strand
CTAGAGCAGGAAGTGTTTCTGAGCTTGGAGGCGATTGGTTCTCTGCACCGAACCATGGACGAGGACGAGGACGGAAACATCGATGTCACAGAGACCGATGAGGTGCGCACACACACACGTACACACACACACACGCACACACACACACATCTTTGTCACACAATGACCGAGCCGGTGACCGTGGGAAACTTTGTGATGCTGAGAGTTCCATTACAGAATGTTACGGTCCACGGAATGTTCTGAAGTCTAGTTTACTGCCCGTAACATGTATGAAAGAAGTGTGTGTGTGTGCGTGTGTGTGTGTGTGTGTGCGCGCGTGCGTGTGTGCGTGCATGTGTGTGCTCGCGTGCGCGTGTGTGTGTGTGTGTGTGTAGTTCCTCAAAGACAGTCAGTCCAGACAGAGGCTGGAGGTCAGAGGTCAAAGGTTCTTCACATCAGATCTTCACATCAGCCTGGAGGAGATGTGGAGCAGCTGGAAACACTCTGAGGGTTTGTAGATCTACTAAAATATACTATATACTATACTATACTATACTATACTATACACTGTGGACCTCATTCACAACAGCGTTTACACTCATCCCGTGAGCAGAGCGCGAGCGGACAGGCATTTACGAGGATTCCCACATTATGTGGGAATTCATGACTTTCATGAATTCAAATCAAATACGCCTACGTGTCCATGATCAGAGAAAATCCATTCTCCACATGGCATTCAGACAGATGACAGTGAGATGATATTAATCTAAAAGACTCCCACTAATTAATCAATGCAGCTCTGATTAAAAAAAGTAACCCTATAACCCTATAGGCTATAGCCTTAACTTAAATCAATAAATGAACGAGTTGGTCATGAGAGTAGCCTATACTTTATAATGTTCAGTCCGTTGACATTGCTGTCAAAATTAACTGTTCTACAAGCTGTTCTACAAGCTGTTCTACAAGCGTTCACGGATCAGTGCATTTTGCAGGCTGTAATGATGACGTATTTCAGATATTCTGATATTTCCTGTTGCCTTATATGGTGTTGAATGGGCGTGGATGTTCCATGAAACCAGGCGACATCAGGCGAATCGCTTGGGAAAGAGGCGGAAAAGGTACACCAGGCGATCCGCACAAATTAAGTGATTACACCACCTTCGCTGAATAACACGGGAGCTAATAGGCCTATCTCACAGCCCGCTTTCCACGCCCACTTCCGGTAAATAGTGGTGTCTTTAACATGAGCATTTACACGTTTTTTTCTCTGGAGAATCTAAGTACATTTTCTAATGTATAAATGTGACAGACCAATATTATTATGAAGCAAACAAGATGGTAAATCAGGTCGAACAGATAGAACAAACCTTACCTTGAGAAAACAAAAGTTGTAGACTTCTTAAATTACCTCGGTTAACATGTAGTGTCTATGGAGTGACGTCACGCTATCACCACTAACCCCGAAAGGGGGCGTATTTAGGGGGGCGGGGAAATTCTGTGAGATAGGCTTATCGCAGCTTGATCGGACGGATACATACGATATCATCACGCATCTCATTTACACTGTGGCGTATTTCTCCGTTGTGAATGAGGACCTGTAACACTATATGTTGCCATTAGGGATGACACAGGCCCGGCCTTTCATCTGGGGGCCCTAACCGGCAGGAGGGGACCCGGCCTTCCATCTGGGGGCCCTAAGCGGGAGGGGGGTGGGCTGTCCATCTGGGGGCCCTAAGCGGCAGGGGGGGCCCGGCCCTCCATCTGGGGGACCTAGGCGGAAGGGGGGGCTGTCAATCAGGGGACCCTAAGCGAGGGGGGGCTGTCCATCTGGGGGCTCTAAGCAGGGGGAATGGCATGTCCCATTTCCTGTTGTGTAAATAGCAGGAAGTGTGTGTGTGTGTGTGTGTGTGTGTGTGTGTGTGTGTGTGTGTGTGTGTGTGTGTGTGTGTGTGCAGTGTATAACTGGACAGTGGAGCAGGTTTCTGATTGGCTGGTGAACTGTGTGGAGCTTCCTCAATACGCTGACGTCTTCGCGTCCCACGGCCTGGATGGACGGGCGTTACCACGGTAACACAGCAACTAGTGACTCAATGTTAATATTTGTTAGTAGTTAACAGTGTTGCATAACTGTGCTACTGTATGCGTGTGCGTGCGTGCGTGTGTATAATGTGTGTGTATGTGTGTGTGTATAATGGGTGTGTATGTGTGTGTGTGTGTGTGTGTGTGTGTGTGTGTATAATGGGTACGTGCACTAGGCTAGCAGTGAAGAACACGACTCTGATGGTTTCGGTTCTGAGGATAACGGACAGAGGCCACGCCCACAAGCTGCACCTCAAAGCTCTGGACACTGTTCTGTTTGGAGCCCCTGCTGGTAGGAGGTGGTACTACACCCTATTACACTGTTCTGTTTGGAGCCCCCGCTGGTAGGAGGTGGTACTACACCCTATTACACTATACACCCTACTGGTAGGAGGTGGTACTACACCCTATTACACTGTTCTGTTTGGTTGGAACCCCTGCTGGTAGGAAGTGGTACTACACCCTATTACACTGTTCTGTTTGGAGCCCCCGCTGGTAGCAGGTGGTACTACACCCTACTGTTCTGTTTGGAGCCCCCGCTGGTAGGTGGTGGTACTACACCCTGCAGGTAGGCAGTATCACTAATGGGCACCTAGGCTGTTTCTACCGTTTATCAAATCTCGTGTTTGTCCAAAATGGTTTTAATAGCTTTACACGAGATATCTCATGAATGACATGGAATCAGTTAATTATTGGGTTAACACAAAAATAGTACCAACATGTTTTTTTTTTTATTAAAGTATTTATGTATTAATTTAAAATCCTGCGTGCGTGTGCGCGCATGTGTGTGTGCGTGCGTGCGTGCGTGCGTGCGTGTGTGTGTGTGGGTGTGCGTGTGTGTGTGTGTGTGTGTGTTCAGGTAGACAGGGTGTCATAAAGGACGTATTGTTGGTGTGTTCGTTGCTAGCGGCGACGGCAGGATGCTGGTTCGCCGTCGTCCAAAAACGACGTTCCCGAGAACAGCTGGAGAGACTGAGTGAGCTGGGAACACATCTGGAAGGACTACACTACCCACAATACACCTGAGACTACACTACCCACAATACACCACTACACTACCCACAATACACCTGAGACTACACTACCCACAATACACCTGAGACTACACTACCCACAATACACCACTACACTACACTACCCACAATACACCTGAGACTACACTACCCACAATACACCTGAGACTACACTACCCACAATACACCACTACACTACCCACAATACACCTGAGACTACACTACCCACAATACACCTGAGACTACACTACCCACAATACACCACTACACTACCCACAATACTTCACTACACTACACTAACCCTAACCCTATCACCCACAGGTGAGCTGGGAACACATCTAGAAGGACTACACACCGCCGAAAATACACTGAGAGAACTACAGGACAGGTACACTACACTACCCGCAATACACTGAGAGAACTACAGGACAGGTACACTACACTACCCACAAGACACCGACAAGTACACAGACAGGTACCGCGACAACGCTCCACACGTCCCAAACTCTCCCTTCTGGCTCCTAAACTATGGAATGAACATCCCATTACAGTCAGAACTACAGACTCACTCCCAATCTAAACTATGGAATGAACTTCCCATTACAGTCAGAACTACACTCACTCCCAATCTAAACAATGGAATGAACTTCCCATTGCAGTCAGAACTACAGACTCACTCCCAATCTAAACTAAGGAATGAACTTCCCATTGCAGTCAGAACTACACACTCACTCCCAATCTAAACTATGGAATGAACTTCCCATTGCAGTCAGAACTACAGACTCACTCCCAATCTAAACTATGGAATTAACTTCCCATTGCAGTCAGAACTACAGACTCACTCCCAATCTAAACCATGGAATGAACTTCCCATTGCAGTCAGAACTACACACTCACTCCCAATCTAAACTATGGAATGAACTTCCCATTGCAGTCAGAACTACAGACTCACTCCCAATCTTCCACCGTAGTCTGAAAACCCACCTCTTCAGACTCCATCTTAGCCCGTAGCCCCTCCCCTAGCCTCGACGACCTTACAAGCGAATGCAAAGACTCAAGTTATATGTAACTTAAAAACAAATCATGACAACAAACACAATTTTTTGGGCCGAACAAATAATTAGAAAAAAGAAAAAAAACGGCAGGTTACAACACTTTTTTTGTTGTTTTTCTTCTTTGTAATTATTTGTTTGGTCCAAAATATTGTTTGTGTTGTCATGAGTTGTCACGACTCGAGTTGGCTTTGTCCGCGGCGTAACCGCCATGGTAGGGGGCGGGACTGCAACGCTCTATAGTGTAGACTCATAGTTTCCTATAGATAGATAATCCACTGTTAGGTTCACGTAGGATTCACGATGACTTTTTTATGTTTTGATATATTACCATGTTTTTTGTTCTTGCTTAATGTAAATCGCTCTGGATTAGGAGCGTCTGATAAATGCCTGAATTCTACATTGTAAAAGTAAATTGTACACACGTGCATGCACGCACACACACGCACGCACGCACGCACGCACGCACGCACGCACGCACGCACGCACACACACACGGTTGCTAGGTTACAGTGTTTGTTTACTTCCTGTAGGTTACAGGAAGCGGAGGACGATCAGTGCTCCGTACAGGAAGTGAAGGCGGAGCTTCAGGAGAAGCTCCGGGATCACATGACCTCCGTCCAGCTGGAAGCTGATAGGCTGAGAGAGCTGGAAGGCTCCGCCCACAGTCACATGACCAGACACAGGAATATAGAGGAGGAGCTGGAGCAGGTAGAGGTCTGTCTGAGGTCTGTCTGTCTGTCTGTCTGTCTGTCTGTCTGCCTGCCTGCCTGCCTGCCTGCCTGCCTGCCTGCCTGCCTGTCTGCCTACCTGTGTGTGCGTGCGTGCGTACACACAATCACACATGAGCGCGTGTGTGTGCATGTGTGTGTGTTTATAACGTGTGTGTGTTTATAATGTGTGTGTGTGTGTGTGTTTATAATGTGTGTGTGTGTGTGTGTGTGTGTGTGTGTGTGTGTGTGTGTGTGTGTGTGTGTGTGTGTGTGTGTGTGTGTGTGTGTGTGTGTGTGTGTGTGTGTGTGTAGATGCGTGCCGCTCTGCGTCTCGCAGAACGACAGATGGTGGAACATCATCGTTGGGTTCCAGTGGACGGTCTGGAGAGATGGCTTCAGTTCACCCACGAAGTAGAACTACAGAACTACAATACCCAGAAACACTCTGCTGAGAGACAGCTGCTGCAGGCTAGAGAGGGTGTAAGAAAACTACAAAACTATAGAACTACAACTCCCAGAAACACTGTGCTGAGAGACAGCTGCTGCAGGCTAGAGAGGGTGTAAGAACTACAAATATGAAGTAGAACTACAAAACTACAAAACCCAGAAACACTGTGCTGAGAGGCAGCTGCTGCAGGGTAGAGAGGGTGTAAGAACTACAAAACTATAGAACTACAACTCCCAGAAGCACTGTGCTGAGAGACAGCTGCTGCAGGGTAGAGAGGGTGTATGTATGAAAAGTACAAATATGAAGTGGAACTACAGAACTACAACTCCCAGAAACACTGTTCTGAGAGGCTAGAGCGGGTGTAGCAAAACTACAAACATGGCTTCAGTTCACCCATGTCGTATCTTATGACACGAGACCCCACGAATTACTTAACCAAAACGGGAGAGCATTGAGATAATTGTGAGACGGCAGCAGACAGAGTAAGATGTTCCTTGATGTTTATTTCGAAGTACACAGCATAGCATAGCATAGCATAGGCCTCCTCCAGCCTCACGGCCTCGGGTCGACTGACTGACTGACATAGAAATCTCATGGTTTAAGTACAGTTTTACACAATACACATTGGACCAGACTACCATTTGGCCATTCCTAGAAGGATCACTGTGGCCCTTTGATCTACTGTTTTAGCATTTGATTGCCCTAGGTGTGAGTCAGGATCTCAGGACTCAAACAAAAGGCACTGAAGAGCCATCCACACCCCGGGGGTCCCGAGCCAAGTGCTTGAAGTTTGAGACAAGCATCTCGGACCGACACCTCCAAATAGGATGAGCTAAAATAGGTCTACTGCATGTAAACACATGTCACATTTTGTAAGAGAACATGAGATATTGAAGAATTATGGATTCATAATTCACCACATTCCCCCTTTGACAAACTCTAGTCTGTCACTATGAAATATGAAACCATAATTATCTTACCAGTTACCACCCCCCTTGATCCTCAGTTTAACAATACATTTAAGACACCAGAATAACAGCTTTACCCCAACATGGTTTTCAAACACAGACATTTAAGGTTACACAACTTGACATAAATGATTTCATTTACAGTAAGTTCAAATACAATTTCGTATCAGTGGATAATTCATAAATGGTTTCCATTACAGTAAGTTAAATACAATTTCGTATCAGTGGATGGATCGGATCAGAATTCTCTTTGCGTTATTTCAAACTCTTATGGCTAAAAATGTTACAGAACAATGAACATGAAAACTGCCGTCACCTCGTCAACATTTTAAGCCCTAGAGAACCACAGAGTCAAATTAAACCCTCTTTAACACTGTCGGCACTACACGACTACCAATTAATTACCCTGTAATTGAATCACTATCCTGACTTTAACACTGTCGGCACCAAACGACTGCCAATTGCACTATCCTGACAAGTAATCTTAAACAATGGATAACGGAAAATGATTAGTAAGTTACAATTAGCTGACGTTTAAACAAGACATTGCCGCTTTCAGGAAATTTAGGACGTGCCATAACATATCTATACGTTTATAATGCTTTAAATAAAACTCTGCTCCACTAAGGTATATAGAACATACACACCAAATCACATGAAACTCTCTCTTTGGAGTTTCACAGGACCAAAATCAAAATAAGTCTCCAGACCTATCCTGACCATAAACAAATACATTAACAGGCCAGAGTTTAAGCAATATTTAACTAATTAATACTCTCTTCACGTCTCTAGGAAAACACCTATTTGATTCACAATTAGGCTACTTATGAACCAACTTACCTAATTATACGACAAAAACATACCAACATGAGGCCTATTTTTTCATGTTGAAACAAACACGACGCACAATTTTGTAATCAGAGAGAAGGAATGTCCGTCTCCCCTCTGATATGATGAACAAAGGAAAATCTTCTGTTTGCTGCATTCCGTTACCTCAAAGTTCGCTTCAGCCGCACGGATCAAGTTGAGAAAATGTTCACCGCTGTTTTCGCTCTGAAAGATCTCATAATCATCTCATCATCATCTCCCCCCCTCCCAGCTCTGAAACAACAGAGATGGGAAAACGAAGAGAAAAGCAACATCTTCATCACAGACCCCGTAGGCCCGTGAAGGCCCTCAGCTTGCGTCGTCAGTCGGCCATGGAAAGTCAAGCCACCGCCACGGAGATGTGTCCTTCTTCGGCACGAGTCGTGCGTGCAATGTGTGATCAGTACACTGCATATTACACGGCCGCCGTTTGACACTGTCCTCTTGTCCATTCCGAAACGAATTCCCGAAAGTGGAAACCGCCGCCGCGCCAAGCGTCGAGTGGTCGCCTCTCCCCGTCGGGATGAGCGGACCCCTCTCCCCCCTGGAACGCTGGTGTCCCCGTGCCGTGCTGCGCTGCATCGCTCCCCTGCTCGCCGTCCCCAGTGTAGAGTTGAAGATCGAAGGCCCCCGTGAAGGCTGCTGCTCCTCGTCGACCGCTCCTCTGTCCACCCCGTGCACTGGCTGGATAGTGACGCAGGCCGCCGTTGCGCAACACTCCTCATCGCGGTGGTCCGTCGTCATCCTCGTCCTCGTTCCGCTGGAACCCGCCGCCGTTCACAAAAACTCGCTGATTAGACTGAATAAAAAAGCCAACTGGTTCTTCTCCTAACTGGCGTAAACACCATGAAGGTCGGGATCGCGCACCATCTGTCGTATCTTATGACACGAGACCCCACGAATTACTTAACCAAAACGGGAGAGCATTGAGATAATTGTGAGACGGCAGCAGACAGAGTAAGATGTTCCTTGATGTTTATTTCGAAGTACACAGCATAGCATAGCATAGCATAGGCCTCCTCCAGCCTCACGGCCTCGGGTCGACTGACTGACTGACATAGAAATCTCATGGTTTAAGTACAGTTTTACACAATACACATTGGACCAGACTACCATTTGGCCATTCCTAGAAGGATCACTGTGGCCCTTTGATCTACTGTTTTAGCATTTGATTGCCCTAGGTGTGAGTCAGGATCTCAGGACTCAAACAAAAGGCACTGAAGAGCCATCCACACCCCGGGGGTCCCGAGCCAAGTGCTTGAAGTTTGAGACAAGCATCTCGGACCGACACCTCCAAATAGGATGAGCTAAAATAGGTCTACTGCATGTAAACACATGTCACATTTTGTAAGAGAACATGAGATATTGAAGAATTATGGATTCATAATTCACCACACCCACAAAGTAGAACTACAGAACTGCAATACCCAGAAACACTGTGCTGAGGGACAGCTTGCTCCAAGCTATAAGCCAAATTCCAATACCAAAAATCTGGGCCCCTCGCTCACTCACTCACACAAAGGATAGAGACCGAACCGGAGCATTAGCCCTGCCCCCACGCTATTCATTTCAATAGAAGTTGCTCAGTGGCGGTTTGAAGCACCCGGAAGACTGCCGGAAGTATAATTATAACTCAATGGCTCGAGCGAGCGGAACTTTAACCTAGCCCGGACCTCAAATCTGAGGTACAGGGCTGACGCACGTGACGTCATGAACGACCGACCACCTCCATGAAAGTGCTGCAGTTCCACATTTTGCCAGTAGGGAGTGGCAGCTTCAACATTGGATAGCCTTACTGGGGGCTCCAGTGGATGGTCACATACCGTTTTACGTGGCCTAAATATCACTATAGGTTGAACTCTGCTAATAAACAAACATTCAGTGATTGACTCATATTCTCACATATTTCAGCAGGTCACCAATTTCAGCGTAATACCACCATGCTGGAGTGGCCGAGATTTGGGGGGTTGGAAATTGGCTCTAGAGAGGGTGTAATAAAACTACAAAAACTATAAAACTACAATACCCACATACGCACGCACACACAGAAGGGTTCATTGTAAATTGTTTGGTGTATTAACTTATTGGTTTTGTTTTACAGGCAGAGAAAATCAAGAGGAAGAGGACGTCCTTATTTGGTCATAGCTCCTCCCTGGAGGACATCAACCACAAGATAATGTCTGCTAAGTAAGACCTGTCTGTCTGTCTGTCTGTCTGTCTGTCTGTCTGTCTGTCTGTCTGTCTGTCCAAATCAAATCAAACTTTATTTATAGAGCACATTTACAAAGACCAGAAGGTCAACCAAAGTGCTGTACATGAACATATAACAAGCATACAATCAACACAAACAATATAGTAAAACAACATTGAAGCAAGCAAGTATTTAGACAGGGTAACTAGGTCAAACAACATTGAATGCCAGGGAGAAAAGATGTGTTTTAAGCAAAGATTTAAAAGCCTCTAAGGAGCGGGCAGACTTAATGTGTAGGGGCAAACAGTACCAGAGTTTGGGGTGATGTGTGGTGATGCAAACAGTGATGTTAACTCTTCCCTGATTGGGCAGACAGGCATTAGGGGAGGTGCTAGATATGTTATCTCTCTTCCGATTGGCCAGACAGGCATTAGGGGAGGTGACGGCGGCCCTGCGGGAGCGTCTGATTCGCTGGCGACAGATCGAGATGTTAACCGGCTTCTCATTGGTCAACAACCCCGGACTTCCTGCCCTCGCCAAATTCCTCAAGGTGGATGCTTCCTTCCTGGGTCTGCGACCTTCGACCCCTACGCGTCACTTCCTGTTGTCTGACGACCTCGACGACATGGATGAGGATATCCTGTCACCGGATACTCTGAAATGTACTGAAATACTTCTACTTAAATACTTCTACTTACCCTAACCCGTTATGAAAATATCACATCTACAATCTGATTAGCTCACCCTCTCTGTCCTGTTCTGTGATTGGCTGCCTGCAGACGCAGCGTGGCAGATGGACCGGCGAGTCAGTGACCTCTGGCCTTTGAGTGGCATTGCAGACAACCAATCAGCATGGAAGAGCTCAGGTAGGGCCCGCCCCCTCTATCTCTCACAGCCAATCAGCATGGAAGAGCTAGTAACACCATTGTTTTAAATATAGTTCTTCAATGTAACTAGTAACACCATTCCTTTTGGAGAAGGTAACGGATTACTCTATAGGGCCTTGGATTACTCTATAGGGCCTTGGATTACTCTATAGGGCCTTGCAAACGGGGCGCGAGGAACGCAGGCGTTGTTGCCTGCAGGTCTCCTCCAGGTCTTCTCTAGAGGGTCTGGATCAACACAGGTCTCCTCCAGGTCTGCTCTAGAGGGTCTGGATCAACACAGGTCTCCTCCAGGTCTGCTCTAGAGGGCCTGGATCAACACAGGTCTCCTCCAGGTCTGCTCTAGAAGGCCTGGATTAACACAGGTCTCCTCCAGGTCTGCTCTAGAGGGCCTGGATCAACACAGGTCTCCTCCAGGTCTGCTCTAGAGGGTCTGGATCAACACAGGTCTCCTCCAGGTCTGCTCTAGAGGGTCTGGATCAACACAGGTCTCCTCCAGGTCTGCTCTAGAGGGTCTGGATCAACACAGGTCTCCTCCAGGTCTGCTCTAGAGGGTCTGGATCAACACAGGTCTCCTCCAGGTCTGCTCTAGAGGGCCTGGATCAATGCAGGTCTCCTCCAGGTCTGGATCAACACATGTCTCCTCCAGGTCTGCTCTAGAGGGTCTGGATCAACACAGCTCTCCTCCAGGTCTGCTCTAGAGGGCCTTGATCAATGCAGGTCTCCTCCAGGTCTGGATCAACACATGTCTCCTCCAGGTCTGCTCTAGAGGGTCTGGATCAACACATGTCTCCTCCAGGTCTGCTCTAGAGGGTCTGCATCAACACAGGTCTCCTCCAGGTCTGCTCTAGAGGGCCTGGATCAATGCAGGTCTCCTCCAGGTCTGGATCAACACAGGTCTCCTCCAGGTCTGCTCTAGAGGGTCTGGATCAACACATGTCTCCTCCAGGTCTGCTCTAGAGGGTCTGGATCAACACAGCTCTCCTCCAGGTCTGCTCTAGAGGGCCTGGATCAATGCAGGTCTCCTCCAGGTCTAGATCAACACAGGTCTCCTCCAAGTCTGCTCTAGAGCGGCGCGACAACGCAAGCGTTAAAAAAAAAAGCTAAACCGAATACAGGTCTGGTGAGTCGTGGGGCGTGTGCACGTAACAAGCACACGCGCAACAAATTCACGGGACCGCGCTCACGTAAATACGCTTGCGTTGTCGCACCGCGACTTCTCCCATGCAGTGCTCTGAGCAAAAACGCAGGTCTCATTGGAAATGAACTATAGGCGCGTTTTATCGCTCCCCGTTTGCAAGGCCCTTTAATGCAACCCTGTTACCCTTAGTGCAACCCTGTTACCCTTTAGTGCAACCCTGTTACCCAAAAAGGCCCTTTAGTGCAACCCTGTTACCCTTTAGTGAATCCCTGTTACCCAAAAACTATTCCCATTATTTAAGGCCGTTATCTAGAACGCTGTTACCCCCAACACTGGCAGTGACACATGCTCTCTCTCTCTCTCTCCTGTATAAACTCTATGTCTCTCTCTCTCTCTCTCTCTCTCTCAGCGCTGAGCTTGTTGCCACGAAAACAGCGAATGGGAGACTCTCAGAGGTTGGTTGACAGTGGGCGGGGCTTATCTCAATTGGAGGGGTGTGGCTTGAACGCATCATCATCTCTCTCTCCTCTCTCAGGGACGTCTTTCTGAGCCAATCAGACACAGACTCCGCCTACCCGGCGGTGCCTCACAGCCAATCACAGTGCTCCGTTGCCCCCAAGCCCCTCCCTCTCCCACCATTCAAGCCCCTCCCTCCTCCCCAGAGGGGGCGTGGCTTCATTACATCATCACCTGTGGGCGGGTCTCTGGAGAAGAGCTCCAGTTTAGGAGAGCTGAGAGGAGGAGAGGAGGCGGGGCTTAGTGCCTTAGCCCCTCCCCTCATGTCCTCCTCATATTCCACACAGGTGAGAATTCTAACTAATTATTTAATTTCACTTTCTTCACTTGAATTAACTTAATTCCATTTAGCTGTGGGTCATGAACCAAAGAATAAGGTCGCGGATACAAAGCGTCCAAAATGAGTTTTCTTCGTAGCACTCTGGTGGAGCTGTTGCCCCGATGACCCGACTACGGATAAGCGGTTGAAGATGGATGGATCTACATAACATAAACTCTATAGAATACCAGATCTATAAATTAACCTGACGTCTACAATAACTAGATTACATTTGAACCTTTATAAAGGTCTATAAATATAAGTGACTAATTTATTGATTACTAATAAATATAAATGACTAATTGATTGATTGACAGGCCATCTACACCTCTTCTCCTCCTGACCCCGCCCAAACCTCTCCTCCCCATGGCCACGCCCCCGACTCCTCCTCCTCCAATCGGGATGCAGACAGGAGGCGAGAGGCGGAGCCAGAGGACAGAGAGGGAGGAGCCCAGAAAAAACACCACACCTCCACCTCGCTCAACAGGATGTTCAAGAAGAGGAAATGAAAGTCCACTCGATTCCATCTTTATAAACACACAATGTATTTCCATGTTTACTTTGGGTGTGAGACGAGACCATTTTAACTTTATAAACACGATGTATTTCCATGTTTTTTATGTTTGCGTGTGAGACCATTTTTAACTTTATAAACACACGAGACCATTTTAACTTTATGTATTTCCATGTTTGGGTGTGAGACGAGACCATTTTAACTTTATAAACATGATGTATTTCCATGTTTTCATGTAAAATAATGTTCAATTCAGTTTAGAGACCGCTGCTTCCCACTAGACGTGTTCATAACATCTAGACATACTAACATTTGGAACTATTGGTCAGTTTAGAGGCCACCGGTGCCTCAAATCAGTGTTTTGAACAAAACGTCCAACTGCTGTGACATTTTGCACGCACATTTCCACTATGTTGAGGAACCATTTTAACATTGCCCTATTATTATTATTATTATATATATTATTATTATAGCACCACCAGGAGGCACATTTTATCATAGCGCCACCAGGAGGCACATTTTATTATAGCGCCACCAGGAGGCACATGTTATTATAGCGCCACCAGGAGGCACATTTTATTATAGCGCCACCAGGAGGCACATTTTATTATAGCGCCACCAGGAGGCACATTTTATCATAGCGCCACCAGGAGGCACATTTTATTATAGCACCACCAGGAGGCACATTTTATTATAGCACCACCATGAGGCACATTTTATTATAGCGCCACCAGGAGGCACATTTTATTATAGCGCCACCAGGAGGCACATTTTATCATAGCGCCACCAGGAGGCACATTTTATTATAGCACCACCAGGAGGCACATTTTATTATAGCGCCACCAGGAGGCACATTTTATTATAGCGCCACCAGGAGGCACATGTTATTATAGCGCCACCAGGAGGCACATGTTATTATAGCGCCACCAGGAGGCACATTTTATTATAGCGAAACTATAATAAAATACGCACATCACTTCCCTTCCGTGCAAAATCTACTTTTTGTCCACCCAGGAACAAGAACGCCTCTCTAGAGACTTAAGGTGGCCTTACACTAGCCGATAATCGGGCATTTGAAATCTGACAGCACCACACACTAGCCTACAGGATAATCGGAGCGGGGCCGAGCAAATATCAAACATTCTTGATGTTGATCGGGCCGATCCCGATCGCGCGCGGGGGGTGCCCGATTGAGTCGGACACCCCCCGAGCGTCAAAAATGCCCGATTATCGGCTAGTGTAAGGCCACCTGTAGATTGGTGGAAAAAGATGTAACTCAAATCCTAAATAAAAAACGGGAATATAAAACAATAAATAACCTCCCTAAAGAACAGAGAGATGCTTTGATTGATTTGAAAAATGATGTGCATGTGATTGTCAAGCCCGCTGATAAAGGCGGCGCTATAGTCATTCAGAACCGGGTGGACTATCAGAATGAAATAAAAAGACAACTAGGAGATTTATCTTTCTATAAAAAGTTGCCATCCAGTCCTACAGCCCAGTTCAAAACAGAAATACATGGAAAACTACAGCATTTTTTTGACAATCAGGAAATTGATAAAAATGTATTGGAGTTCATGAAAGTTGAATACCCTGTCACCCCAGTCATATACACGCTGCCCAAAATCCACAAACGCCTTGTATCGCCTCCAGGCAGACCCATTGTCTCCTCAATCGGGTCGCTCACAGAGAAAATCTCCACTTATGTCGATCATTTTTTAAAACCACATGTCACTTCTCTCCCAGCCTATATAAGAGACTCCATGGACATGATTAACACCCTAAAGAATGTGGGGGAAATTGAAGAAGTTATCATGGTAACTTTGGATGTTGAGAGTTTATACACCTGTATACCACACACAGGGGGATTGCAAGCGCTCACATATTATATGAATCGACGTGAAACCCTCTCACCTAGCACAAACTGCATCAGAGAGCTGGCCGAATTAGTTTTAACAAGGAATTTCTTCATGTTTGAGAATGACTATTATCTCCAAACACGAGGCACCGCAATGGGAAGCCGTATGGCCCCTAATTACGCAGGCCTCTATATGGGCCTTTTTGAACAAGATTCAGTCTTTGGGCCCAATAATCCCTTCCTAATCTACATAAAACTTTGGCGACGCTATGTGGATGACATTTTTCTATTATGGAGCGGCAGTGAACAGGATCTAAAAATGTTTTTTGACTATATCAACTCCTGTAATGAATCACTTAAATTCACTATCACCTTTGACAAAAGGGAAATCAGCTTTCTGGACATACGCATTATACGCAACGGCAAGGGTTTCAAAACAGATGTCTATAGAAAACCCACAGACAGTAATGCCTTGCTCCGAGCTGATAGTTTCCATCCACTACCGCTGAAACGCAGCCTTCCAATAAGCCAACATAGCCGCATGAGGAGACTTTGTAGTGAAGACGCAGACTACAAAACACAGGCAGATCTCCTAGATGCGCGCTTCAGAAGCAGAGGCTATCCAGATGAATGGCTAAAAAAGGCACGCGACAGATTCATCGATTGTACACAGGAAGAAGTTCTCCAATCAAAACGGGACTCCCCCTCAAGTATAACGGTCCTCTGTGCATTGTGCAATATTCAGCCCTGGGAAAAGATTTTGAATGTGCTATAAAAAAACATTGGTACATCCTCAGCAGCGACCCTAAACTGGCCAATACTTTTAAAGAAACACCTAGGGTTGTTTATAAACGTCCTCCCAATATTAGACAAACTGTTGTTAAATCAGATCTCACTCCTATTTCGCCAGAATCCTCTTTTTTGACTCAAATCCCTGATGGCAATTATAAATGCGGCCGGTGCGCACAGTGCACTGAATAGATTATTATTACGCGAATCCTTTTGGATTTACACTCTAAATACAATGTCCCCAAAGGGAATGAACGAGGACTTCCCCATCAGCCATTTTTTGTAATTTCTTTATTGTATGTTGTATATATTTGAATTGTTGCCTAATTAATTAATAATACCTGATTATGTGAATCACTCTTAGATTCTATAATAATCATGATGTCCTTTTTGCTTATTCCACTGTTGTGGATTTGAGAAATGTGTAACACTGTATTTAATGATATTTCATTAATTGATCTAATGACCTGTTGTGTTGGTTCCACCCACTGACGAGTAACGTGACCCGTGGGTGTCTATTTAAGTGGGTGGATCACTGACAACTTGAGTTTGACCAGATGAAGAGCCTTGGCTCGAAACGTCGTCAATACATTTATCTTTTGGAGCATATGAGTGTGCGGGTTCCCTCTCTTTTTCATATGACATTTTATTATAGCGCCACCAGGAGGCACATGTTATTATAGTGCCACCAGGAGGCACATTATATTATAGCGCCACCAGGAGGCACATTTTATTATAGCGCCACCAGGAGGCACATTTTATTATAGCGCCACCAGGAGGCACATTTTATTATAGCGCCACCAGGAGGCACATTTTATTATAGCGCCACCAGGAGGCACATTTTATTATAGCGCCACCAGGAGGCACATTTTATTATAGTGCCACCAGGAGGCACATTTTATTATAGCGCCACCAGGAGGCACATTTTATTATAGCGCCACCAGGAGGCACATGTTATTATAGCGCCACCAGGAGGCACATGTTATTATAGCGCCACCAGGAGGCACATGTTATTATAGCGCCACCAGGAGGCACATTTTATTATAGCGCCACCAGGAGGCACATTTTATTATAGCGCCACCAGGAGGCACATTTTATTATAGCGCCACCAGGAGGCACATTTTATTATAGCGCCACCAGGAGGCACATTTTATTATAGCGCCACCAGGAGGCACATTTTATTATAGCACCACCAGGAGGCACATTTTATTATAGCACCACCAGGAGGCACATTTTTACAGCACTTTTTTAGTTTTGTTTTTCTTTCCGTAAATTAAAGGAATATTTCACTTTAACATGTTTAGTAAACATTATGTCGACTTAACACTAATGTTAAAATATTAAATTAATTATGTTAATAAATCATTATATTAATTAACAGTTTCTATGTTTCCCAGATAAAAGCAGAAATAATGTCAACAACTCTGAGTTACTCATTTGTTACGAACGGAAATAACATCGCATGGATGCAACTGGGACGTATCCTCAGTGATGTATCCCAAGGTCATCGGGGTTTCGGGGTCTCGCGAACAACATACCCCTCACTCGGGTGACCCAGCCGGGGTGATCAAGTCCCGACTTACGTCCCAGTAGCTACCCTCGATCAGACCACTAGGGAAAGACAGGGCCGCACAATCCGTTGGAACCACTCGGGAACTACTGTGCCGGGACTGAGAGGTACTATTCTGGCATGTGGAGGGACTAGGCTCTGTGGGTTGCCTCTCACCAGGAGTACCGCCATAGAGTATATATATAATAAAGACTGAACTGGCGCGAAGCTCCGCCCCCCCAGCTATTCATGTCAGTGGAAGTTGCTCAGTGGCGTTTTGAAGCACCCGGAAGACTGCCGGAACTTTGAGGTCCTGAGTGACGTAGGGCAACCGAGCGCTCAACGTTAAAGCCCAGCTGCACGGGGTTTCCCGGTCATGAATCCACGGGTCCGCCTGTAGTCCCTCCTCCTACCACTAGGACCCAGAGCTTCAACGTTGGAAAGTCTGCCTGCCCCCTTGAGTACCGCGAGGACCTGTGCGTTGCACCAGACTCCCAGCACCAGACACTTCATTCCGGAGAGGTGGATTCTTGAGCCACCGCTGGGCAACGGTAGTACTGCAGACTCCACTTGCGGCTCGAATGGCCCTCCTAAAGGCCTCATCGAAGGTTTTTGGGCTTCCTCCTCACGGAGGATGCAAGCAGGGGCGCTAACCCATACTGCTCCCAGGGTGCCGTCTACATTCCGGCTGTCACCCGTCTCTCCGGTGGTACAAGTTGTATTTCAAAAACAATAACAAAAACCTAGATATTAACTCGTCATGTCGTGTTTCCAGTGGTGTACAGTAGGGGGCGCTCTACCGCAGCCTGTGAATGATTCCAGGATCAAAGAAGAATGAACCAGTGATCACAACATGTTTAGAATAACGATAAACCATTTATAAAAAAATCACACCTGTGTGAAGGGAGGGGAGGGGCGCTCTTATCATCATACATCATCACATTCAGGCACTTTTTCTGTCACTTTTTAATAAGCCCTCAGCCAATCAAATCGTCGCTATGGGGAACACACACACAGACACACAAAGCTGGACATAGAAGGCGCTAGCGCCGCTCAGAACTAACTGTGGAATGGATTATCATTGGTGTCAGCGCAGCATATATCTAAGTGACGCAGCGGTTGCGCAAAGACCCGCCCGGCAGCACTGTTTAATGCAATTTTGACCTGAGAACAGATTCTAAAAATGTCTTCTACATCCTGACAGTTTTCTGAAAAAGCTATGTTTCTATGTCAGTCGTTCTTCGATTTTTCAAAAATAGCAGACCTACAAGCTGATTGAAACAAAGAACTAGTGAATTGTTTGCTATAGCGTGCTCCTTGTTTATGCTATGGATATACATACTGTACAACTTTGTCATGAGTAATTCAACAAAGAATACTTATATAACTTGCACAAATACATTGCATCAAACAGTGCTGCTGGGCGGGTCTTTGCGCAACCGCTGCGTCATTTAGGTATATGCGTAAGCGCAGCATGCTTCACTGCTTTCATAGAAAGCGACACAACTGATCAGTGAAAAGGGACCGTGTGCACAGTGTATAGGCGATCTACATGAACCTATAATTGAGCTTGTAGATCGGCTATTTCGGGTGCACAGTAGCGCCGCCGCGCAACGAAGTCAAAGTACAAACACAATGGAAACCAAACAAGCTGAACACGTGGCATTCATTGATGCAGTGTGGACCCCCAGGCTGCAGTACACAGCGCTAACAGCAGGGGTCAGTGTTTATAGGGTCAGGTACAGCCTTATGAAGCTATAAGTGACTCCCAGGCTGCAGTACACAGACGTCACCAGCAGGGGGATGAACGGCAGCGTCTGTTGCCACGGTGACAGCGGGTAAACGACCTCGCGCAGGATCTCCACGGCAACCAATCCCAGCAGGTAAACAAACTCCAGGGGGCGGAGCAACGGGCCCTGGTTCCTGAGGGGGGGGGGGGGGGGGGGGGAGGGAGGGAGATTTGCAACATTTGTAAATGGTGCATTTATGTAGCACTTTTAACGTTTCGGTCTTTCGACCTTCATCAGGCGAAACGTTGCATATTGTGGACATTAAATAAAAAGCTCTTGAACCAGCAGGTGACAGTGTGCACGCACCTGCTTTGATTGAATACCAAACGACTCGCCCCTTTACCAACTCGCCCCTTTACCAACTCGCCCCTTTACCAACTCGCCCCTTGACCAACTCGCCCCTTCACCAACTCGCCCCTTCACCAACTCACCCCTTCACCAACTCACCCCTTCACCAACTCACCCTTTCACCAACTCGCCCCTTCACCAACTCGCCCCTTCACCAACTCGCCCCTTCACCAACTCGCCCCTTCACCAACTCGCCCCTTCACCAACTCACCCCTTCACCAACTCACCCCTTCACCAACTCACCCTTTCACCAACTCGCCCCTTCACCAACTCGCCCCTTCACCAACTCGCCCCTTCACCAACTCGCCCCTTTACCAACTCACCCCTTCACCAACTCGCCCCTTTACCAACTCACCCTTTCACCAACTCGCCCCTTCACCAACTCGCCCCTTCACCAACTCGCCCCTTCACCAACTCGCCCCTTCACCAACTCACCCCTTCACCAACTCGCCCCTTCACCAACTCGCCCCTTCACCAACTCGCCCCTTCACCAACTCACCCCTTCACCAACTCGCCCCTTCACCAACTCGCCCCTTCACCAACTCACCCCTTCACCAACTCGCCCCTTCACCAACTCGCCCCTTCACCAACTCGCCCCTTTACCAACTCGCCCCTTCACCAACTCGCCCCTTTACCAACTCGCCCCTTCACCAACTCGCCCCTTCACCAACTCGCCCCAGCGAAAAGTGTTAATGTAGTTAACAGTTAATTCAGTATTTCCCTCCCTCTCTGAAATCTGAAATTATCTTGTATACAGATTTATTTCATTGTATAGTTAGTAGTCGATCTCTATATTGTAAAATTAAGAAAGAATAACATGAGACAGAGACGGTGACTGCTTAAATCCCCATCAAACAGAGAATTGATTTTAAAATCCTCCTATTCACGTTTAAATCTCTCAACGGCCTGGCCCCCCCATATATGGAAGAACTCATACAGCATCACAACCCCTCCAGAGCTCTGAGGTCGGCTGACCTGTCACTGCTGACCGTGCCAACAACCCCAACCCTCAGAACAAAAGGCGACCGTGCCTTTGCGGTGGCAGCCCCTGAACTGTGGAACAACCTCCCCCCCATATTAGAGCTGCTCAAACCATTGCCATTTTTAAGTCCCTACTCAAAACGCACCTTTTTTCCTTGGCTTTCAATGTTTCGATATTTGATTTTATATGCTATATGTTTTTTCTATGCTCTGCTTGATGTATTTGTATTCTGCTTTAATGTCTTTGTTGAAGCACTTTGGTCAACCTTGGTTGTGTTATAATGTGCTATATAAATAAAGGCTGATTTGATAATTCTATATAGCTAAAAAACAGGAAATCATCACAGAGGAGGTAAAAAAGGGGGGGGAAACATGAAAAAGTGGTGGGGGGATTCAGATTTTATGGGGGCAGTTCCGTCCGTAGGTGCCCTTTGAGAGCGGTTTTGAAGGAGTCAAGGAATTTGCATGTCTTAATGACTGTTGGTAGGGCGTTTCCACATTTTGTTGGCATAGGAACGAAATAAATTCAGTCCCTTGTTTGTGCCGAATCTGGGTTGCACATGGTTCTCAGAGTATTTAGAGTACATACCTGTACAGATTACTAGTATTTAAAGTACATACCTGTACAGATTACTAGTATTTAGAGTACATACCTGTACAGATTACTAGTATTTAGAGTACATACCTGTACAGATTACTAGTATTTAGAGTACATACCTGTACAGATTACTCAGAGCAGTAATGGAGTACACGGAGTACATCAACATCAGAAGCATTTTGATTGGCAGCTCTGGAGAAAAGAAGAACAATTCACAACCAATCACACAATAAAACTGTCCAATCACGTGTGTGTGCATGTGTGTGTGTGTGAGTGTGAGCCTGCGTGCGTACGTGCGTGCGTGTGTGTATATTCGTGTGCGTGCATGTGTGTGTGTGTGTGTGTGTGTGTGTGTGTGTGTGTATGTGTGTATATGTGTGTGTATATGTGTGTGTGTGTGTGTGTGTGTGTGTGTGTGTGTGTGTGTGTATGTGTGTGTGTGTATATGTGTGTGTGTGTGTGTGCGTATGTGTGTGTGTGTGTGTGTGTGTGTGTGTGTGTGTATATGTGTGTGTATATGTGTGTGTGTGTGTGTGTGTGTGTGTGTGTGCGTATGTGTGTGTGTGTGTGTGTGTGTGTGTGTGTGTGTGTGTGTGTGTGTGTGTGTGTGTGTGTGTGTGTGTGTGTGTGTGTGTGTGTGTGTGTGTACCTGCAGCAGTGTAGATCAGAGGTGACAGAGAATAGTTTCCTGTCGTCGACAACATCAAGAATATCCCAGCATCCTCTCTGTTCTCTACCGCCAGGAGGCTGTAAGACAGACAGACAGACAGACAGACAGACAGGCAGGCAGGCAGGCAGGCAGGCAGGCAGGCAGGCAGGCAGACAGACAGATAGAACACAGAATAAATGTAAAGAACACAGAGGTACAGTGGCGATCCACCATAATAATAATAAACATTTCAGTCACTGACAGCACCTGACACCTGACACATGTAAACATTCGCTGTCTGACAGAAAAGCCGGCCGAGTAGTTGCATGGAACCGTTATCCTCAATGGCAGCTGCAAGGAGTTGCATTGGTGTCCTTACAACCATATACATAGAAAGGTAGACGTCTCATTGGCCGCTAGGGTTAGGGTTAGCCCCTCCTAACCCTAACCCTAGGAGGGGCTAGCGCCCCTCAAAAAGGGCGGAGGCACGGCACACTGCCACTCAACGCGACTACTGGCCAATCACAACGTGTCTTTTCACCGGTAGCGGTGAGGATATACTAGTATTTATATTTACCTTAAAGGCAGTATGGCGATGAGGATAGCCTTCTCGTGGACGTGCCAACCCAACATGAACGAGGCCAACGCACACACCACCACACAACGCACTAGGCTCCTCCCACCAATGCCTGGCTTCAACCAGGTCCTCAGCACGGCCGGCTGGAACCACATTAAAACATGAGTTAATTATGTGTAAAGCAGGTTCATTCACATTAACACACTTGCAGTGTAGCAACAATAAAGCATAGAATATAGAAGGCTATCATTCTGTTCCAAATGTTGTCAAATGTTTTGTTAGAGCATAGGATCACACTGCAGCACAGTGTGGGTTTGTAGATCTGATCTATCCTAGAGCATATGATCACACTGCAGCACGTTGAGAGCTTGTAGATCTGATCTATCCTAAAATGAGTACCGGGTAGCCCAAATGTGTCTACTAGCTGCTGAAATGAGGAAAAGACGCCCTCGGTATACAGGTCTACTGAAGCGGTGATACCTGCCCTCTCTCATTGCTTGAAAGCAGTGTCCATATTTGATGGGGAAATAATGGGTTGCCCACAATTGGCAATAATAGACGTACTTCGCTCAGGTCTATTAGTTTGCCTATGTGTCTCCAGAGTCACTTCCTAAACAAAACGGCGGTGGCTCAGGGGTAGAATGGCTGAATGGTAACCGCACGGTTGCCTGTTCGAACCCTGTGGGCTCCCCCAGAGTTAGTGTCGAAGTGTCCTTGAGCAAGACACTGAACCCCTCATTGCTCCTGATGTGCAGGTTGGTGCCTTGCATGGTTTCTGCTGCCATCGGTGTATGCATGTGTGTGTGAATGTGTGAATTGATGCACAATCTATGTAAAGCGCCTTGGATAAAGGAGCTATATAAATGCACCATTTACCATTTACAACACCTGCAACTCTGAGGCTACCACAGACATTTTGTTTATGTTTCCTACTACTTCCTAACTTCATCTTTTACTGTCTTACTGTCTCTCTACTTCCTGAGGACCCAGCGGTCTGTCTCCCTACTTCCTGAGTTCTTGTCCCACCAAGCAGACCCAGCGGCTTTGGAACATCACCTCTCTATAGGTTAAGGTCAGCAGTGTCCAGAGCAGGTCAAAGGTGAAACTCACCAGGATGGCCCCCAGCGTACACAGTATGGTCAGAGGCGGACTTACCATTGGGCTAGGGTGGGCTGCAGCCCAGGGGCCCCCGACTGGGGGGGGGGGGGGCCCTCCTCCAATGATTTGAAATTGTAAAGTATTGCAATCCAATTCAAGTGAGATTTATGTTTAGTTATTGTATATTTAGTATCATGGTTAAAAAATTGAGAGCTTCTGTCTGCACTGCAGTGACGCTGTGTTGTGGGGTAGCCAATGTCGCTGTGCATGGCAGCCTGCCATGCACAGCGACTGCCTGCCTTTCTCTTTTGGGGGGGCTGGGTACCCCAAAATTCCACCGAAATACGCCAGCCCCCTGGGATGCACCGCGCAGCCCAGGGGGGCACTGACATTTTGTCTAGCCCGGGGGCCCCTGGGAGGGTAAATCCGGCCCTGAGTATGGTCACAGAGGTGAAAGGTGAAAGGTCAAACTCACCAGGATGGACCCCAGCGTACACAGTATGGTCACAGAGGTCAAAGGTCAAACTCACCAGTATAGCCACCAGGGTACACAGCATGGTCACAGAGGTGAAAGGTCAAACTCACCAGGATGGCCACCAACGTACACAGTATGGTCACAGAGGTGAAAGGTCAAACTCACCAGTATAGCCCCCAGGGTACACAGTATGGTCACAGAGGTGAAAGGTCAAACTCACCAGTATAGCCACCAGGGTACACAGTATGGTCACAGAGGTGAAAGGTGAAAGGTCAAACTCACCAGTATAGCCACCAGGGTACACAGTATGGTCACAGAGGGACTGATGGACGGGAGGACAGAGTGATGGAACTCCTGGACCAAACCTCCTGTCATGGAGGCTCTGGGGAGACTGGAGGAGTCTAAGAGACCCACACGGACACCTGGAATACACCATTATTATTATTATTATTATTATTATCTGAGACGCCCTGAGGGCAATAAGCGACCTCGCCCTTAAGGTCGCGTGCACGCATCCTCCTGGGTGACAGCAGACTGCTGGGCGAGCGCTGACGCTTTGGCATGGGGGGGTCAGATCAACATATGGAATGAATTCTGTACTGGCCATATATGGAGCGTGTCTGATGAGTTTGATGAGGTCAGATCAACGATATGGAATGTCAGAACAGGTGATTTTCTTTAACCAATAGCTGAATATAGGAGGGGCTAAAGGACATAAAGACATCTCCGGGTGTAATTATGGAGACGTGTTGGTTAAAAACATGTATCACCCTTTAATAGTTATAAAACATTAATAAAGTATAAATATCACAACAGGACTTCATCCACCACATTGTAAAGAGTTATTAAACATTATTAAAGTATAAATATCTTACCGACAGTAACCAGTATCTTATCCACCACGTTGTAAACAGCCCAGGCGTTGGGGGCCCAGTAGGCGTGGCACAGACCTCTCTTAAAGGGGAAGAGTCTGGAAAACACCTGCGACATCTGGCCCTAAAGGGCAAAGGTCAAATCACGTAATCAAGTATTAGTCTGGAAAACACCACCGCACGTACGTGTGTGTGTGTGTGCGTGCGTTACCATAGCGATGAAGGGACCAAAGGACATGGCGGTGACAGAGAGGACGATGGTTGCCAAGGCAACAAGACGGACAGGACTGAAGCTCTTCCATCTGACACTGGAGTCTGGAATAATATTAATATTATGAATATGAATATGAATATTAATGATACATTTCAATATAACTAGATATTCGATAAAAACTATATTTTAACGCTCCACGCGTCCCAGACTCTTCTCCCTTCTCTAAAACACCCTGGACAACGCTCCACACGTCCCAGACTCTTCTCCCTTCTCTAAAACACCCTGGACAACGCTCCACACGTCCTAGACTCTTCTTTCTTCCCTAAAACACCCTGGACAACACTCCACACGTCCCAAACTCTTCTCCCTTCTCTAAAACACCCTGGACAACACTCCACACGTCCCAGACTCTTCTCCCTTCTCTAAAACACCCTGGACAACGCTCCACACGTCCCAGACTCTTCTCCCTTCTCTAAAACACCCTGGACAACGATCCACACGTCCCATACTCTTCAACCTTCTCTGAAAAACCCTGGACAATGCTCCACGCTTCCCAGACTCTTCTCCCTTCCCTAAAACACCCTGGACAACGTTCCACACGTCCTAGACTCTTCTAAAACACCCTGGACAACAGTACACAGTAGTACAAGAGTAGTACAACAGGACTAACCCGTGTTTTCGGAGGTGAAACAGTAAGATCTCAGCAGGTAGATTCCGTAGGCGGGGCTTACGTACAGGTAGATGTGTTTGAGGTTTAACAGCACGGTGAAGAACAGCGCCCCCTCCAGGTGACGGGACTGTTCACATACACACACACACACACACACACACACACACACACACACACACACACACACACACACACACACACACACACACACACACACACACACACACACACACACACACACACACACACACACACACACACACACACACACAAAAGCATAAATATTTCTAAAAAAACAGGCATAATGTTCAAACATGAAGTTTCTTCACTGAAAACTACATTTGAGTTTCTAAATGATACTGAAATGATAATTAAATAATTTGTCTCAATCAACACAACATTGACTTGTCAGCCTTTCTATCTCTAAGAAGTGAAATTAAATAAAATGTCTCCTGTAAATGTTTTTATCTCTAAGAAATCAAATAAAATGTGGTCACCTGTAAATGTTTTTATCTCTAAGAAATGAAATGAAATAAATAAAATCACCTGTAAATGTCTGGCCAGAGAAAGCAGCAGGAAGCCAAATAACATCCCGTTGTACTGGAAATGAATGTCTGACAATAAGTTAAAGATTATAATAACATTATGACAATATGTTAAAGATCATAATAACATTACCACCATGAGCGCACAGGACGGAGTTCTCTGCCCTTTCAATTAGTAACACCCAGCGCCCGGGACGAAGATTGATCAAAAGGACGGAGATTATTGTTATTATATCAAAACCGATCGCATCGCTCCACAGGCTGGGAGCGTCTGTTGTGCAACACTAGATGTTGTTTTCCGGTGGGACGTCATCGAAAATGTCCCCCCCCCCCCCCCATTTCAGCCGACGAGACCGAAAATCTGAAAACATTCCGTCCAATTCTAATCAAAGATTATGTGTCAGGCGGCCCCCCGCGGTGCCGTCGCTAGTCGCGGTAGAATTAATCATACCTCCCGATCGCCTCGGGGGGTGTTTTGGCTACATCTAGCTACTACAGCTAGATGCATCTTATCTATCTGACATCTAGACATCATGCATCTAGATCAGTAGTTCCCAAACTGTGGTGCGTTGCCCCCTTGTGGTGCTACATCTAGCTGCTTCAGGGATAACATCCAGTCCGTCACTAAATGTGCTCCGCTGCTATAAAATAACATTCATGTCTGACAATATGTTGAAGACAGACAGACAGACAGACAGACAGACAGACAGACAGACAGACAGACAGACAGACAGACAGACAGACAGACAGACAGAAGGACAGGGCCGGTTCTAGGGGGGGGCACCCAAAAGTGCGTCCTGCCCACCCAATGTGGGTTTCACACCCCACCCGCGCCGGCGGAGTCGCCCCCCTTACAATTCTGTCTGCCCACCTGAGTGGGGCTGGCTAAATCCGGCCCTGCAGAAGGATACGGTCTAGTATCAACAGTCCACAGTTCCACATCAGAAGGACAGACAGGATGAAGATCGGTCTGGACAGAATGTCCTTGTTGGAAACACTGTTGTCCTTGATGCTCCTACAACACCTACACACACACACGCACGCACGGACGCACGCACGCACGCACGCACGCACGCACGCACGCACGCACGCACGCACGCACGCACAGGCACACACGCACGCGCACACACACACACACAAAAAGTACAAAAGCGAGGGTTGGTATGAACATAATACTTACAGTACTGAACATAGAAGTAAAATACTATGTTTAAATGTAATTCTTATTCTAGCTTTAGTTACGAATTTCTTCTTCGAGGGAGGACGAGGCAGGAGCAACGGAAGCTCTGATCATGAGTACTACAGAGGTAGTAATAGTATTAGTACTTACTCTCTAACAGAGTACACAAAGAGTACATCAGTAGTAATAGTATTTATACTCACTCCCTAACAGAGTACATAAAGAGTGCATCAGTAGTATTAGAGTATTTATACTCACTCTGACAGAGTACATAAAGAGTACATCAGTAGTAATAGTATTTATACTCACTCCCTAACAGAGTACATAAAGAGTACATCAGTAGTAATATAGTATTTATACTCACTCCCTAACAGAGTACATAAAGAGTACATCAGTAGTAATAGTATTTATACTCACTCCCTAACAGAGTACATAAAGAGTACATCAGTAGTAATATAGTATTTATACTCACTCCCTAACAGAGTACATAAAGAGTACATCAGTAGTATAAATACTTACTCCCTAACAGAGTACATAAAGAGTACATCAGTAGTAATAGTACTATAATAATAGTATTTATAGTATTTATACTCACTCCCTAACAGAGTACATAAAGAGTACATCAGTAAAGATCACACTCAGTCTTTGGAACAGCAGTGTAGCGGGGCTGCAGTACTCCAGGTTGGCCACTAGGAGCATGTTGGAGTCAGCGTACTGAGCCAGCTGAGACAGAGAGAGCTCGAACCACGCAAACAGCGGGGGGTAGTCCAAGGTCCATTCTGATTGGTTCTGAGACACACACACGCACACGCACGCGTGCGCACACACACACACACACGCACACACACACACACACATACACACAATTTTACACAGTGATTATATTAATGTAGTTTTTGCCATTTTTAACCATATGCTTAAAGGGCCTTGCAATCGGGGAGCGATAAAACACGCCTATAGTTAATTTTCAATGAGACCTGCGTTTTACGCAAGTGTATTTACGTGAGCGCGGTCCCGTGCATTTGTTGCGAGCGTGCTCGTTTCGTGCACACGCCCCCCGCGACTCACCAGACCTGGATTCTGTTTAGCTTTTTTTTCACGCTTGCGTTGTTGCGCCGCTCTGAAGCAGACCTGGAGACCTGTCGTTGATCCAGGCCCTGAGTCTAGAGCAGACCTGGAGGAGACCTGTGTTGATCCAGACCTGGAGGAGACCTGTGTTGATCCAGGCACCAACGCCTGCGTTCCTCGCTTCACGTTTGCAAGGCCCTTAAAACTGAAAAATAGCAGATCTACAAGCTCACTTTAAATCCTTAAGACAAAACTGATTTAATTTGTAAAAGTCAAATGATAAAAAACTAGATCTAAGCACCACTTAGTGCTTAGATCTAGTGATCATCTGCTTATGGAGTTTAAAAGCATCGTCCATTTGGAACGGTATAGGATGCAATTCTTTCAATTCCTATTATATTAGAATAGTAGGGACGACAGTGGATCAGCGGTAGAGTGGTCGGATGGAAACCGTAAGGTTCCCGGTTCGATCCCTGTGGGGGATCGAACCCACAGGGATCTTTACCTATGTAAAGGTGTGTGAATATGTGTGTGTGAATGGGTGAATGTAATGCACAATCTATGTAAAGGTGTGTGGATGTGTGTGTGAATGGGTGAATGTAATGCACAATCTATGTAAAGGTGTGTGAATATGTGTGTGTGAATGGGTGAATGTAATGCACAATCTATGTAAAGTTGTGTGAATGTGTGTGAATGGGTGAATGTAATGCACAGTCTATGTAAAGGTGTGTGAATGTGTGTGTGAATGGGCGTGTGTGTTATAACAGGGATTGAACTACAGACCTCGTGGTACCATCTCTAAGGGAATAGGATGTGTGTAATGTGTAGTGTATAGTGTGTAGTGTATAGTGTGTATAGTGTAGTGTATAGTGTGTATAGGGTAGTGTAGTGTGTATAGTGGTTATAGGACTACCAACCTCGTGGTACCATCTGGACACAGGGAGGCTGTGAGTGATCGCTAACCAGTTCCTGTGGACCTCGAAGTCTGTGGAGTGACTGACACACACACACACACACACACACACACACACACACACACACACACACACACACACACACACACACACACACACACACACACACACACACACACACACACACACACACACACACACACACACACACACACACACACACACACAGTTACCAAGTTACCAAACTACTACAATAAATAGTATATACTGTCATTTATAAATACATGATTTATCATAATAATTATGATACATAATGTATTCATTATTATTATATCATTATATTATAAATAATAACAACACAGTGACAAATTAAGTTACCAAACTATTCAAAAAAAGTAGTAGAATCAAATAAATCTATTTCTTCATAGACGTCACCTCTACTTGTCTGCAGTACAACAGTGCCGCCTTTTGGCCAGTTGGCCCAACAACACATCTGTTCAGTCAGCTTCTTTTAGAACTGAATCCAATAGTTTTGAATAATAATAATATTAAGAAGAGTCACGTCAACCAAAAGGCTATAAAATAAAGCAGCAATCTCTCTTGACCTTTTAACCCATTTAGACCTGAGGCCGATTCAACAAATCGAAAATCCTAAATCTATCTAAATCCTAAAAGTCTTCTGAAAAACCCTATGTTTCTATGTCAGTGGTGTTCAACCATTTTCATGTCAAGGACCCCCAGAATGATCTGTATTTGGCCTCGGACCCCCATCTGAAAGTATTTTGTTCCAGGGACCCCCCCCCCCCCCCTCCCAGAAGCAAAGATTTGAGTTACAAACTTTCACTTGAATATATATATTCAAATATTTGCGCCACATTTTCACGATTTTTCAAAAATAGCAGACTCGGTGCCGCTATGAGTTTGTAGATCTGCTATTTTTCAATAGCTAAAGTATAACATAATGTTAAAACACCAAAAGAGGTTCCCGCCCAGAACGGGTTAAATGTAATGTTTTCAAACGGTAGTCAACAAATCCTGACTAATATGTAATATGTGCTATTTTTTTTTTTACAAAGTAATAGGTATAATATTACTGTTTTGACAGAGTAATACCTTACACTACTCGCTACTCTGTAAAGTAATATATTACTAGTGACTTGTTACTGCCCAACACTGAGAATGAGTCCAGTCCAAAGTACAGGTCAATACAACACCAGCTACGCTAAGTCCTGCCCTATGCGGGAGCTAACTATTTCCGTAGACAACGCCCTGGTAACGTCTGTCCCAACAGCCAGGAACCTTGGTGTTGTCCTGGACAGTCAGCTCTCGTTCAAAACTCACATCACAGCTGTCACTCGATCCTGCAGGTTCACACTCTATAACATACGACGAATTAGACCGTTCCTCACCCAGGAATCAGCCCAGCTCCTAATCCAGACAACAGTCTTGTCAAAACTCGACTATTGTAACGCCCTCCTTACTGGCCTACCGGCATGTGCACTTAAGCCGCTCCAACGGATCCAAAATGCCGCAGCTCGCTTGGTCTTCAACCAGACAAAATTCTCACATGTCTCCCCCCTGCTCCGCTCCCTCCACTGGCTCCCGGTCGCTGCCCGCACAGAATACAAAACCCTGATGCTAGCATTCAAAGCAACCAGAGGTATGGCTCCCCCATATCTTGCAAGTATGATTGAACCCTACAAACCCTCCCGCGCAATCAGATCAGCCAATGCAGGGAAGCTGGAAGTACCCTCACTAAAAACGCCGGGACAACGCTCCACACGTCCCAAACTCTTCTCCCTTCTGGCTCCAAAACTGTGGAATGCACTCCCCGTTGCAGTCAGAACTGCAGCATCACTCCCAATCTTCCGCCGTAGTCTGAAAACCCACCTTTTCAGACTCCACCATGGCCCATAGCACTTACCCTACCCCCTTAGACAGCACTTTTTAGACTTAGATAGCATTTGATAGATACAGACTTATAGCATGTTATGTAGACAGCACAATAATTGCATTGTATGTAGTCATAGCACTTCATAGTATATATGTACAGCATAGTATAGTATATATGTATAGTTTATATGTACAGTGTCATTATATAGATATGTTCTAGCTACGTTCTTAGCTTACGCATGTTTCTTGATAAATGCTTTTTAATATATGTGATGTATTCCCATGCTTTTTGTTCTTGCTTAATGTAAATCGCTCTGGATTAAGAGCGTCTGCTAAATGCCTAAATTGTAAATTGTAATGGCTGTTGGTAGGGTGTTCCATAGGTGCTCTTTGAGAGCGGTTTTGAAGGAGTCTACGGATTCACATGTCTTAATGGCTGTTGTCAGGGCGTTCCACATTTTGGTGGTGTAGGAGCTAAATTAATTTAACCCTTTGTTTGAGCCGAATATGGGTTGCACATGGTTTGTGGTTTACTCATTTATAAATACCTACATTATGTATTATAAATAATGTATGTTTATAAATGACAGTATAGACTGGCTCCAGTCCTGAGTCACTATAGACTGGCTCCAGTCCTGAGTCACTATAGACTGGCTCCAGTCCTGAGTCACTATAAGCTGGCTCCAGTCCTGAGTCACTATAAGCTGGCTCCAGTCCTGAGTCACTATAGACTGGCTCCAGTCCTGAGTCACTATAGGCTGGCTCCAGTCCTGAGTCACTACAGACTGGCTCCAGTCCTGAGTCACTATAGACTGGCTCCAGTCCTGAGTCACTATAGACTGGCTCCAGTCCTGAGTCACTATAGACTGGCTCCAGTCCTGAGTCACTATAGACTGGCTCCAGCCCTGAGTCACTATAGACTGGCTCCAGTCCTGAGTCACTATAGACTGGCTCCAGTCTTGAATCACTATAGACTGGCTCCAGCCCTGAGTCACTATAGACTGGCTCCAGTCCTGAATCACTATAGACTGGCTCCAGCCCTGAGTCACTATAGACTGGCTCCAGTCCTGAGTCACTATAGACTGGCTCCAGTCCTGAGTCACTATAGACTGGCTCCAGCCCTGAGTCACTATAGACTGGCTCCAGTCTTGAATCACTATAGACTGGCTCCAGTCCTGAATCACTATAGACTGGCTCCAGCCCTGAGTCACTATAGACTGGCTCCAGTCCTGAGTCACTATAGACTGGCTCCAGTCCTGAGTCACTATAGACTGGCTCCAGCCCTGAGTCAATAGTGACTCAGGGCTGGAGCCAGTCTATAGTGACTCAGTCACTATAGACTGGCTCCAGCCCTGAGTCAATAGTGACTGTCTATAGTGACAGTCTATAGTGACTATAGTCTATAGTCTATAGTCTATAGTGACTCAGTCACTATAGACTGGCTCCAGCCCTGAGTCAATAGTGACTCAGGGCTGGAGCCAGTCTATAGTGACTCAGGACTGTGTCAGGCTAGAAAATGTATGTACCCTGGTATAAAAAGACTGTCTATTTAAATGTATGTACCCTGGTATAAAAAGACTGACTATTTAAATGCATGTTCCCTGGTATAAAAATACTATTATAAACAACTATTTATAAACATTATAATAATATTAATAATTATATTAGACTCACTATGCGTTCAGAAACAGACATTTCAACAGAGAAACTCCAAAAGCTAGAGCATAAAACCAACTCCAACTGTCGGCCGCCATGACACCTGTGACGTCACTTGTTTTGTCATCCAAACCTTTATTGACAATCACAGAGAGAGCGTTCGGACATGGCCGCCGGGACCGTCCGGGAGCGCAGCGCCTGTTAGTTAGTATGGGCATTTCCGCTCAGTGTATTATAACCGAACGCACCCAGAGATAAACTGTGTAAATGCTGGGTTCCTATTGGCTGCTCGGTGCTCACATCCTGTCTAGAGACCTACCGCATCCGGTCCTTTCGCCAAACTCACATGCACCACGCACGGGCTGGTGTCCGTATCCGGTACAGACCGGATGTGCTGCCTCCCGTTATGACGCTCCGTTCCATTGGTTCTTTGGGTTCTTTGAGCAGATTTAACACTTCCACTTTACTTCCTGGTTAAGGAGCTAGCAGACGGTTTCCGGTTGCCTTCAGATTAAGATAATCGTATTTATTTAAAAAATGCAATTATGAAGTCTAAATGACTCATACTAGTAACTAGAGTACTTGTCCTAAAAGGTTGTACTGATTTAAATTAGATGTTGATCCCCATTATATGGGAACATTATCCTAGTCTTTGTACTTATTCCACCACTGAAAAGCTGCCATTCATTTTTCCCATAGAGATTTAAAACAAATATTTATAGAACTTATTTTAAGCCTATTTAAGCAATTCAGGATCCTGGTGTATCAAGATTATGTGAAAAGAAAAAATGAATATCTAATTATAAATAGGCTAGCACTCTAGTGTATAGGCCTACGCATATAGTTTCATTATATTGATATTCCACTGTTATGTTCTTAAGCTTACTTAGGATTCATGATAACTACATTTTATGTATGTGATGTATCACCATGAGTTGTTCCTGCTTACTGTAAATCACTCTGGATTAAGAGCGTCTGATCATAAATGCCTACATTGTAGATTGTAGATTGTACCCTTTGTTTAGTGTATTTTTTTCCTTTTTTTTTTTACACCTGAGGGAGTTCAACAAACCATGTGCAACCCAGATTCGGCACAAACAAGGGACTAAATTAATTTCGCTCCTATGCCACCAAAATGTGGAACGCCCAACCATCAGTCATTAAGACATGTGAATCCCTTGACTCCTTCAAAACCGCTCTCAAAGGGCACCTACGGACGGCTGCAATTCGAAACTGGCCCCTGTATAAAATAAGTCCCCCTAGCCCCACCCCCCTATTTTTCCATCCTGTACGTTTTCCCCCTTTTTTCTTTCTTTAAAAAAATAAATCTTTAACTGTATGATTTCCTTTTTTTCATGAAGTGTAGCCAGGCCTATTTGTACATTTAATGCTCTGAGTCTGATGAATTGAAAATGGAGGACCCTGATGTAAACAAGTTTGATTGATTGATTGATTGATTGATTGATTGATTGATTGATTGATTGATTGATTGATTGAAGTATTTATTAATAGTTTGCAGTTATTACAGTACATTTTAAGCACAACTCAACACAAAGGCTGTTAACTGTGAGTGGACGACCCAATAAAGCATTACACTTGTTTACAAGAGGGTCCACCTTGTTCAATTCATCAAAACATTTAGAGATGTACAAATAGACACTTCTATATAGCCAAAAACAGGAAATCATCATAAAGGAGTTAAGGCTCATACATAGTCTGGATTTTCGGTGGTGAGGTGACCACCAAACTACAACATGACGTCATGAGCCGCGGTGAAGAGCAAACCACCGCCACCGCTCCAGCCCTTCTTTCTTTTTTTACTCACCACCGCTCAACGTTATTTCAGCTCCGGTGGTCAGCTCACCACCGGAGCGGTGGTCACCTCACCACCGGAAATCCAGACTATGAATAGGCCTTTAGGCAGTGAGGGGGAAAGGGGCTGGGGGGTCACCTCACCGCCACTGCTCCAGCCCTTCTCTCTGTTTTTACTCACCACCGCTCAACGTTATTTGAGTGGTCACCTCACCACCGAAAATCCAGACTATGAATAGGCCCTGAATAGGTGGTCACCTCATCACCGGAGCGGTGGTCACCTCACCACCGGAGCGGTGGTCGCCTCACCACCGGAGCGGTGGGCGCCTCACCACCGGGGTGGTGGGCGCCTCACCACCGGGGCGGTGGTCACCTCACCACCGAAAATCCAGACTATGAATAGGCCTTTAGTGATTTTCCTGGTTTTATCCTCGTAGTAGCTTTTTTTATTGGTTAGGGTTAGATACTGTCAGTGTGTCAGACACCCACGCACGCACGCACGCACGCACGCACGCACGCACGCACGCACGCACGCACGCACGCACACACACACACACACACACACACACACACACACACACTGATCTGTACTGTCCTTGATTCTGTACCCATTCATTCAATGCATTTCTATCGCTGTAGAGGATACTTATATTTTGAAGAGATCGTCCACCGGAAGTCTTTGATTTTCTAGCTTAAACTCGCTGACAGAACACTGCCGCGCCGGAAGACGGCGCTAAATGTGACGTCACCACAACACTGACAGGTTTATGGAAACTGAAGTTAGTTGGCTTTTAGCTTCCGAGATTAAACTCCTTATTAGCTTTAAACTGACACCGTTGTAGGCGTTTAGTTCCTGAAATAAGACTTCTAGGGATTGACTTCATAAAGTTAGCAGAGTTTTAGACACTAAACTAATAGAGTTTTAGAGACTAAACTAATAGAGTTTTAGTGAATGATGTCCATCATTATGAAGACAGTTCTTCTGTCAGTGAAGAGTCATCTGGTTCAGAGGAAAGTCAACCTGAGAGGTAAGATTACAGTACTTTAATTACTATTATTATATATTACATTACAGTAATAATTACAGTACAATTATAGCCTGCTTTTTGGTTTGTGTTTCTTCTCTTCCAAGAAAATGGGGAATCAGAAAGTGGAGGAAATGGTTGTCAAATGTTTTTATTTCATTTTATTTATATATAATTGTCCTGTAATGACGTCATTCATGTCGAATGTCATGTTTTTATGTTCTGTGTGAAGATTATATGCTGCTGCACCAGGTAATGCGGATCCTAATAAAACTCTAATACACTCTAACTTTAGTTAATATTAATATTACAGAACTTTATTAGTTATTACTATTACATTACACTACTTTATTAGTTTTATTATTATGTTATTAGGCTACTATTACAGTATTCATTACATTAGAGTTACTCTTTCATTACTGGCACACATAAATGTGATGATAGGTAAGCAGAAACAGGCTGGTCAGGGCAGGCTTGTTCTGGTCTGTCTGTGAGCCGAGGGACCTGCATGTTGACAAACAGCATTCCCAGCAGTTTGAAGACCATTCACACCTATAACCATAACCTATAACACCTATAACCTATAACACCTACAGTATAACCTATAACATTCCCACCGATAACCAGAGAGAGCATACCTGACTCTTGTAGATTTTACCAACACAATTGTGTTGCGTGTGTGCGTGTGTGTGTGTGTGTGTGTGTGTGCGTGCGTGCGTGCAGGTATCCAGTGTGGGGTGTGCATGTACACACACACCCACAGGAAGGTGGACCTGACTCCTCTGGAACATCGTAAATTGACCTTCGACTCTCACAGTCTGGTGAGACAGCTGGAGCAGAGTGGTGAGACAGCTGTCTGTCTGTCTGTCTGTCTGTCTGTCTGTCTGTCTGTCTGTCTGTCTGTCTGTCCAGCCGTAGTATTGTAATATTTTATTGTAATATTGTATTGTAATATTTTATTGTAATGTTTTATTGTAATGTTTTATTGTAATGTTTTATTGTAATGTTTTATTGTAATATGTCTCAGGTCTGGAGAAAGCTCAGGCAGAGATCATCATCTCTGCTCTGGTTACCTTGACGACCACCAATATGGACATTGTTTACAAAGACATGGTGACGACCTCACATCAGGTACACACACACACACACACACACACACACACACACACACACACACACACACACACACACACACACACACACACACACACACACACACAGGGCCAGATTCACAACGGCGTTTACGCTCATATCGTGAGCTACGGACATTTCAATAAATTCCCACATTACGTGTGGTATTCATGAACTTGAACGTAAAATCCGCTCATGTCCCAGTCAGCTCAGAGGGTTAGGGTTAGTCAGCTCAGAGGGTGGTGTTCCAGTGATCAGCTCAGAGGGTGGTGTTCCAGTGATCAGCTCAGAGGGTGGTGTTCCAGTGATCAGCTCAGAGGGTGGTGTTCCAGTGATCAGCTCAGAGGGTGGTGTTCCAGTGTTCAGCTCAGAGGGTGGTGTTCCAGTGATCAAGGCATGCGTATATTTATTTAGAAGGCTTTAGTCTTCATGCTGAATCAAGTAATACCTATACCAAACCTCATATAAAATATGTAGGCTGTGATCCCCAACATTGGTCAGCACATAAACAAAATGATAGCCTATATATAGCCGAGTATCGTGCAGAGTGTGCTTGTATGCATATAGAGCATCGCAGCCACTCTTGTCGTGACAAATCATGACAATAAACACAATTTTTTGGGCCAAACAAAGAATTAGAAAGAAGAAAAAAACGGCAGGTTACAACACTTTTTTTGTTGTTTTTCTAACAAATTATTTGATCGTCCCAAGACATTGTGTTTGTTGTCATGATGTGTCACAACTCCAGTTGTCTTTGTCCGCGGCGTAAACGTCTTTAAAATAAATACTTTTTGAAAACTCTATGAGGAAAATTAACGGGGAATCATTTTATTCCGGGTCTCTCGTCGTCTTGAAATGGGGCGGGACTGCGACGCTCTATAGGCATGCATTCTATGGGTCACAAACATGACGGTCTGACAGACAGACAGCAGACTGACAGACAGACAGCAGACTGACAGACAGACAGCAGACAGACAGACAGCAGACTGACAGACAGATAGCAGACTGACAGACAGACAGCAGACTGACAGACAGACAGCAGACTGACAGACAGACAGACAGCAGACTGACAGACAGACAGCAGACTGACAGACAGACAGACAGACAGCAGACTGACAGACAGACAGCAGACTGACAGCCACTAGGGTTAATTATATATTACAAATGGAAGTCCACATTATTGAATGGCATCAGTGTGTGTTCAAGTCGTCCAGTCATAGTTTTAACCCAGCTCTCCTCTCCAGCTCTCTCCTCTAAAGGTATAAGATTATGCCTTAATGTCGCTGCGCTGCCGACTGCCTCGCTGGGCACAGAACAATGTGTCACATTTCTTCGTGGTATTAATTATAATAAGCTACTGTAGGCTACTATAATGATCTGTAGGCTACTATAATGATCTGATCATGAACGGCATGCATCCCATCATGCCCAGTGGCAACTGACTCCAAATGTCCCGCGGATCATTTTAATATTATTGACGGGTATTATTCATACCCTGAAGAAGGCAACTTGTTGCCGAAACGTTGGAAAAATATTTTTTTATGGCATCGTGACTACGAGCTGTGCGGCCTCTTTCCTTTCTTAGTCAAAATAATATTGACGACATCATGAAATGAACCACTTACCTCTGACGAAGAGGATATATAGGCTACCCGCCTTATGGTTTAAATGTTAAATAGCTACGTCACGTGTCCAGAACAAATCCATTCCCCATGGCATTCAGACAGACGACAGTGATGATAGTTAGATAGAAGACAGACTTCCCCTCATTAATCTCATAATTGTTTTACCTCTGCAAAGGTGTGAGCGAGCAATTGTTCAATAGAAAAGGCTTTTATATAATTACCAAGTATAGCCTTGGTCCTGAGGTTGAACTGAAAAAAATAAATTAGAGTTGCATTATAAGAGAGCTTATACTTTATAATGTTCAGTCAGTTGACATTGCGAGAGACTCAAAATAAGCTCATGCATGCTTATTCACAAGTTAACCCATTTTGGACTGAGGTCGATAAAAAAAGGCTTCTAAATCCTAACATTTTTCTGAAAAACCTATGTTTCTATGTCAGTGGTGCACAACCTTTTTCATGTCAAGGACCCCCGGGATTATCTCTATTGGGCCACGGACCCCCATCTCAAAATATGTAGTTCCAGGGACCCCCCAGAAGCAAATATTTTAGTTAAAAATGTTCTCTCTGAAATATATTTTCAATGATTTGCGCCACATTTTAACGATTCTTCAAAAATAGCAGATCTACAAGCTCATAGCGCGCCACTCATTTACACCTGGTCGTAAATTTCCGTTGTGAATCTGGCCCATCTACCTCACATCAGGTACACTACACACACACACACGCACACACACACACACACACACACACACACACACACACACATGCACACACGCACACACTAGTGCTGCACGATTCTTGCTCCAATGTGAATCTAGAATTCCCTCCACAAGAATTGAGATCATGATTTTAAATGTAGTTGAACAACATGTTCAAAATGTGTCACCTGGAGCCACATTACTACTGCTTTAAACAGCGATGCAATCCTAACGCTATGATTAAAATAGAACCTACTTTAACTCTAAAACAGTGGTTTTCAACCCTTTTCAGATGAAGGCCCCTTCGTGTATTTAGACCTGAGATCAGATTCTAAAAATGTCTTCTACATCCTGACAGGTTTCTGAAAAAGCTATGTTTCTATGTCAGTCGTTCTTCGACTGACATAGAAATGAGCTTGTAGATCTGCTATTTTTCAATAGCTAAAGTATAACATAATGCTAACACCAAAATGGGTTCCCGCCCAGAATGGGTTAATGTATTTGGCATTTGAGCCACAGACCACCATTTGATCACATTTAGCATCCAAAACTTTAAATAATATTTAGTCCACAATTCCATGCTGTATTGATGTTGGTACCATTAGGAGAGATAACATGGTGTTGGTACCATTAGGAGAGATAACATGATGTTGGTACCATTAGGAGAGATAACATGATGTTGGTACCATTAGGAGAGATAACAGGCAAACGTTGATCAAAATAACAATTATTCTACATTCTCTAATTGTGTCGACTTCTTGTACATTAAGTAATGCAGATGTTTAACAATAATTTAACTCTTGAGAGTGTAAAAATAGCTGCATGGGGACCACCTGGAACCCCCTCAAGGACCACTGGTGGTCCCTGGACCACTGGTTGAAAACCACTACTCTAAAATTAAAGTCATTAAGGCAGTGGGGAATCAAACCAAACCACCTAGTCACTGAATATGTGTAGACCTGTTGCTGACTCTGTCCACTTGAGGGCGACAGAGACTGTAGAAGTGTTTCCCTCGGCCCATAGAAAGGCCCATATTATATACACACACACACACACACACACACACACACACACACACACACACACACACACACACACACACACAGGTTCACATCCCATCACTGTGTGCCAATCTAGGAGAGATAGCTGTTCAGCAGATATTTATATATAATTAATAAATGTAATTAATATTTAGGAGATAGCGTTATTAGCCCATCTAGACTCCATCAGGACATGGTTATAATAATTAACCCATTCTGGGCGGGAACCCCTTTTGGTGTTAGCATTATGTTATGCTTTATCTATTGAAAAATAGCAGATCTACAAGCTCATAGCGTTGAAAAATCGAGAACGACTGACCCCCTCTAAAACTAGTTGATACAACTCAAGGGGCTATCCTCTAAAGAAATAAAATTTCAATATATACATAGAAACATAGCTTTTTAAACTGTCAGGAAGACATTTTTAGAATCTGATCTCAGGTCAAAATGGGTTAACATGTTTATAATGTTTATATTTGGAAGGAGATCGCTCTACAGCAGATATTAGCTCATCTAGACTCATGGTTATAATAATAATAATGTTTATAATGTTTATATTTTAATTAAAGGAGATAGCGTTGCAGCAGATATTAGCTCATCTAGACTCCACCAGGACATGGTTATAATAATAATAATGTTTATAATGTTTATATTTATATTAAAGGAGATAGCTCTACAGCAGATATTAGCCCATCTAGACTCCATCAGGAAGGACATGGTGATTCTGGAGAAGAGTGAGTTCGCCAACCTACGATCAGAGAACGCAGTACGTTACATATATACATATATACATTTATACTGTACACATATATATACATACACACACACATAGTCCTTCCATGAACCAGAATCTGGTTCTCCCAGTCCTGGCAGAGTAGTTCAGGAGCAACGGATTGTGTGGCCTTGCTCATTCCCTGTCCGGGACTTGATCACCCCGGCTGGGTCGCCTGAGTGAGGGGTATGATGTTGACAACAGTGACAAGGACCGTGTGTGTCACTGTTATTCACTGTTACCCCTTTTTTGGGCCCCTGAGCTTGAGCCTCTTCGCGGTCACGCAGACGCTCAAGCTCAGGGGCCCCCCTAGCTCAGGGGCCCCTGGGCCCAACAGGCCCGTTGGATAATCCCCCCCTGCCTAAAACTAAATGAAGAACAAAAGGCGACAGAGCGTTTGTGTTCGTAGCCCCTTCCTTATGGAAGGAACTACCACTCTCCTTAAGAAGGGCAGAGTCTGTCGATGCCTTTAAAAAGCTGCTAAAAACCCACTTGTTTTGTAAGCATTTTGGTTCATAATATTGTCTACATATATACTGTGTATTTATAGGTGTTTTATTCACTGCTCTACTCTAATGCATTGGAATATTATTATTGTTTTGTGTCATTTTATTGTTGATCTATTCTATGTGATGCTCTTGTTTTATTTCATTTTATTGTACAGCACCTTGTCACATTTGTTTTGAAAGGCGCTTTATAAATATTGACTATTACTAATAATACCTTAACTTACCTTATGGCTGCACCATTGTGAAATTATGCCCGATATCCAATCTCAGATTGTTTGCAGGGTCATATATTCCGCCGATACCGATTCTGACCGATTCCGATATTATACAGAGGACCAGAATGGAAACAAGCCTATAGGGCCTATAGGGGCTGATTGGCCCAAAGCCTGTTAATAAAGTATTCAATCAATCAATAAATAATAAATATAGGCTACTCGTTTTCCAAGAGTCTGTTTTCATAGTGAATGAGACGAGAACACACATTAAATTGATGTGTTTTAAGACCGATCCGACACCGATGTGGTGTTTTTATGACCGATCTGACCCCGATGTGGTGTTTTTATGACTGATCCGACACCGATGTGGTGTTTTTATGACCGATCCGACACCGATGTGGTGTTTTTATGACTGATCCGACCCCGATGTGGTGTTTTTATGACCGATCTGACCCCGATGTGGTGTTTTTATGACCGATCCGACACCGATGTGGTGTTTTTATGACTGATCTGACCCCGATGTGGTGTTTTTATGACCGATCTGACCCCGATGTGGTGTTTTTATGACCGATCTGACCCCGATGTGGTGTTTTTATGACCGATCCGACCCCGATGTGGTGTTTTTATGACTGGTGTGGATACGTATAGATCTCTAATGTGTGTGTTTTTTTTACCTGTAGAAGATGAAGAGAGAGCTGGATCAGTTAAAAAACAGACTGACGGTAAGAAAACTAACTAGGACTTTAATTAACATTACCATCAAATCATTATAATAACAGACAACAGGACAGTTATACAGAGATCATTAGTAAATGAAACACCTGGGAGTGTGAAGACACCTAATCCTATACATAATTACATATATCATAATATATGTAATAAAGTATTTATATAATATATATGTAATAATAAAGTATTTATAATGTACTAAAGTACTGTGGTGTTTCTCAGGAGGAGAGTCTGAATGTAATAAAGTATTTATAAAGTAATAAAGTATTTATAATGTAATAAAGCACTGTGGTGTTTCTCAGGAGGAGAGTCTGAAGATCAGAGCAGAGACTAAACTGGACATCAACCTGGAGAGAAGTCGTATTTCTGATATGGTAATGAAATAAATACATTTCATATTAACCCATTTTGATTAAAAAAAAGGCTTCTAAATCCTAATCTGAAAAACCCATGTTTCTATGTCAGTGGTGCTCAACCTTTTTCATGTCAAGGACCCCCAGAATTATCTCTTTTGGGCCACGGACCCCCATCTCAAAATATGTAGTTCCAGGGACCCCCCAGAAGCCAATATTTTAGTTAAAAATGTTCGCTCTGAAATATATATTCAATGATTTGCGCCACATTTTAACGATTTTTCAAAAATAGCAGACCTACAAGCTCGTAGCATGCCACTCGGTGGCGCGCTATGAGCTTGTAGATCTGCTATTTTTCAATAGCTAAAGTAGAACAGAATGCTTAAAACACTCAAACACAATGAGCGCCGGGATTTCTTTCAAAATACGAGCTTGGGGTGCCGGGCAGATATGACAGCTTTTACTCTGAAAGCTCCATATATGGAGATCTAAGGGTGGCAGCGGGGGGGGGGGGGGGGGCAGTGTCTTGAGTGTGCAGGGTTTGATGAGGTCAGATCAACATATGGAATGTCAGAACAGGTCAGCTCCATATATGGTGATCTAAGGGTGGCAGCGGGGGGGCAGTGTCTTGAGTGTACAGGGTTTGATGAGGTCAGATCAACATATGGAATGTCAGAACAGGTCAGCTCCATATATGGAGATCTAAGGGTGGCAGCGGGGAGCAGTGTCTTGAGTGTACAGGGTTTGATGAGGGCCCAGCCGTAACTTTGGGGCATTATATATCATATTTTATACATCTCTGATATGGTGATTCGTTTTGGATAAATGGCTTATAGGAGAAACAGTTGAGAAAACAGGCCTGAAAGGTTCACTTCTGTGGTCTCTAACATTACACCTAGCTACATGTTTAAGCATTTATTTCATATTTACATGTCTTCTGTGGACTCTAACATTACACCTATAGCTACATGTTTAAGCATTTATTTCATATTTACATGGACTCTAACATTACACCTAGCTACATGTTTAAGCATTTATTTCATATTTACATGTCTTCTGTGGTCTCTAACATTACACCTAGCTACATGTTTAAGCATTTATTTCATATTTACATGTCTTCTGTGCACTCTAACATTACACCATGTCAATTTCAGCTCTGACATGTATTTCAGACATGCTTTGTGCTCTAGAGTCTGTGCTATTAACTCATTTTGGATTTAAAAATAATGACCACTTTGTTTATTTACTTTGTGTGTGTGTGTGTGTGTGTGTGTGTGTGTGTGTGTGTGTGTGTGTGTGTGTGTGTGTGTGTGTGTGTGTGTGTGTGTGTGTGTGTGTGTGTGTGTGTGTGTGTGTGTGTGTGCGCGCGCGTCTCTTCCAGTTTACTGATCAGGAGAAGAAGCTAATGGAGGCTAGCTCAGAGTTCCATCACAAGGTCAACTTCAATATTACTATTGTTATTGACACTGTTTGTTTGTTTGTTTGTTTGTTTGTTTGTTTGTTTGATTGATTGATTGATTGATTGATTGATTGAATACTTTATTGGCAGTAAACACTATGAGGATACACTGGAAATAGTCCTCGGTCTTGTTTACATTCAGGTCCTGGGTATTCAATTCATAATCATGACATGAAAAATAACAACAAAATTCAAATCATCATACAAAGTTATAATAAATATAAATAATAATAATAATAATAAAACGTTATTTGTAGCACCTTTCATGACATGAAATGCAGCTCAAAGTGCTTTACAGAGCAATGGAGAAAAAAAAGAAAAGCATACACACTAAAAACATGTGGATTATTTCTGTAACTCAATTCCTGTGTTACTTGCGTTGAGTTATATTTCTGGGTTATTTTTCCAGAGCCATAACCATTTCCTGGGTTATAGGGACCCAATTCATGGGTTTTTAAAGTTGGTTAATATTTCTGGGTTATTTTTCTGAGGGTAACCCCATTGTTGGGTCGGATAGGTCACACCCCATGGGAGTGGTTAGCGGAAGTCCATTTCCCAGCATACACTGGGGTGCCAAGGACCGTGTGTTATTGTTCTTATTTGTGTTATTATTTGAATATTAGAATGTATATTATTTTTATAACCGAAATTATGGGTCAAAATAACTTGGAAGTTGGGCTATGTTGACCCTCTAAATGGGTTATTTTTACAACACAAATTATGGGTCAAAATAACTTGGAAGTTGGGCTATGTTGACCCTCTGAATGGGTTATTTTTATAACCCAAGTTATGGGTCAAAATGAATAACCCATTTTATTGCGTCAAAATAACCCAGGGGTTGAATCGGTCCCTTTGTAACCCAGGTGGGGGGTTACAAAAGATCCCAAGATGGGTTATTTTGATCAGGCATTTTTTAGTGTGTAAAACATTAAAATAATAGCAGTAATGCAATACAGTGAGGACAAGGAATTTAAAAGATCAATTAAAAGCAAGAGTGTAGACGTAGGTCTTTCTTGAGCTGCGCTTTAAAAATGTCTACAGAGGCTGCCTGTGGAAGGTACAGTGTTATTAAACTACAGAGGCTGCCTGTTGAAGGTACAGTGTTATTAAACTACAGAGGCTGCCTGTCGAAGGTACAGTGTTATTAAACTACAGAGGCTGCCTGTCGAAGGTACAGTGTTATTAAACTACAGAGGCTGCCTGTCGAAGGTACAGTGTTATTAAACTACAGAGGCTGCCTGTCGAAGGTACAGTGTTATTAAACTACAGAGGCTGCCTGTGGAAGGTACAGTGTTATTAAACTACAGAGGCTGCCTGTCGAAGGTACAACTTGTCCAAAATGCGGCAGCCAGAGTTTTAACTAAAACTAAGATGAGGGAACATATTACTCCAGTTTTAGCTTCACTGCACTGGCTTCCAGTTGTTCTTAGGATTGATTTTAAAATCATTTTACTTGTTGTGTTGTGTGTGTGTGTGTGTGACCTTCAGAAAGCAGACATTGACCTTGACAACACGGAGGCCAGTAAGAAGATTGACCTTGAGGTCGCTTCACTGAAGACCTTATTGGAGTCTCTGAAACTAGAGACGATACGATACTTAGCAGGTAAAATACTACTAATAATACTGTAATACTACTACTACTACTGTAATACTACTGTATATATATACTTACTGGAGTCTCTGAAACTGGAGACGATACTTAGCAGGTAAAATACTACTAATACTAATACTAATACTACTACTACTACTACTGTAATACTACTGTATATATATATACTTACTGGAGTCTCTGAAACTGGAAACTATAAATACTTAGCAGGTGCCAATACAATACAATACATTCAACACAATACAAATCATTTTCAATGTAGCCACGGTTACAATACAGCACAATACAAATCATTTTTAATTTAGCCACGGTTACAATACAGCACAATACGAATCAAAGTACACCCAGTACACAATACACATTACATTATAAAATCAGGGTAAATTACAAAGTAACTTTACAGAAACAGCCTGTCAATCAGAACAAACAAAACAAAACAAAAACAACTCAACTGAAACAGGAGCAATCACGGTTAAGAGAATGTTCTGGAGCATTGACCGACTGACAACTGACAACAGGGAGCTCAGTTTTAAAGAGTGTTGGAGTTCATTCCAGGATGTTGGGCTGTTGACAGAGAAAGCTGACTTTCCCAGCTCTGTCTTAGAACGAGGAACCTTGAGAGCAGGTCTGATAGGAGCTATGGATCAGTTCCAACATGGTCTGATAGGAGCTATGGATCAGTTCCAACATGGTCTGATAGGAGCTATGGATCAGTTCCAACATGGAGCAGATAGGAGCTATGGATCAGTTCCAACATGGTCTGATAGGAGCTATGGATCAGTTCCAACATGGAGCAGATAGGAGCTATGGATCAGTTCCAACATGGTCTGATAGGAGCTATGGATCAGTTCCAACATGGTCTGATAGGAGCTATGGATCAGTTCCAACATGGAGCAGATAGGAGCTATGGATCAGTTCCAACATGGAGCAGATAGGAGCTATGGATCAGTTCCAACATGGAGAAGATATAGGCACTAGCCAGGGAGCATCCCAGCGATTTTTAGCCTCTCAGTCAGAGGATAAACCTGAGTTCTCATAAAGAGAGGTCTTACCACTATAAAAAAAGCAATTCATTATTACCGTATATACAGTATATATATATACTGTATATATATATTAATAACATGTCTTTTGTCTCTTTGCAGCGACAGTGTTTTCCTGCCTGGCGATCGCCCTGGCTTTCTACCGACTGTGGAGATGAACCCTGGAATCCTTCTTTAGTTTATCTATGTTTAATATTTCTACAGACCTTTAGTTTCTCTTGATCTCCATATTGTATGTTTTGGTGTTTTCCTCTAAATTAAGCACAGCATCACACATTTAGATGAAAGAAAATTAAAAAATGCAGATCTACAGATTGTGGCACATCATAGCACAGCGTCACACAATCTGTAGATCTGCATTTTTTTATTTTAATCCTGAAAAGTGACAGAGACGATGGTTTCAATGTACATAATAATATTATTTAGATATTATTTTGTTTTAGACTTTTAGACTAATGCTATAGGCTCATTGTTTACCTGTGACAGTTTACTGAGGCACTATTATTATTATTATATAATTGAGCATATTTTACACCGTACTTTGTCTGAAAATAAGTTTGTGTTCACCATAGTCGACAATAAAACCTGTGTTCCTCAACTAGATTGACCATTGGATTTAGCCTCTCAGACCCATTTGAGCCACGGACCACCATTTGATGACATTTAGCCTCTCAGACCCATTTGAGCCACAGACCACCATTTGATGACATTTAGCCTCTCAGACCCATTTGAGCCACAGACCACCATTTGATGACATTCAGCCTGCCCTCTCAGACCCATTTGAGTCACGGACCACCATTTGATGACATTTAGCCTCTCAGAGCCATTTGAGCCACGGACCACCATGTGATGACATTTAGCCTCTCAGACCCAAAACTAAAGAATATTTTTTGTTGGATCAGATTTATTTTATTTTATAGAGGGACAGACAGGAAATGGGGAGAGAGATGGGGGGGTGACATGCAGTGAGGGCCGCCGGGATCGGGAGTCGAACCCGCGGCACGCTGCCAGACTTGGGCTGCCGGCCAAGGTGCCTGGACTGCTGAGCCACGGCCCAGGCCGTTGGATCAGATTGTGTCCACAATTCCATGCTGTATTGATGTTGGTACCATTAGGAGAGATAACATGGTGTTGGTACCATTAGGAGAGATAACATGATGTTGGTACCATTAGGAGAGATAACATGATGTTGGTACCATTAGGAGAGATAACACGATGTTGGTACCATTAGGAGAGATAACACGATGTTGGTACCATTAGGAGAGATAACACGATGTTGGTACCATTAGGAGAGATAACAGGCAAACGTTGATCAAAATAACGATTCTTCTACATTCTCTAATTGTGTAGACTTCTTGTAAATTAACTAATGCAGATAAAAAGAGAGAAAAAGAGAAGGATCCGGGCACACAAAGTTAAACCTGTTAGGTCGAAACATGTTGGCGGTTGCCTTTTTAATTTAATAAAGGCGTTCCTCATTTTTTAACTTTGTGTATGTCTTGATCCCGTTTTTGATCCGTGTGAGCACTTTTTTATCATTATCACATTTTGCTATCTCCATTGAGCACCTGGTTAGTTCCTCTTTTTTCTCTTTTTTTTCTCTAACTAATGCAGATGTTTAACAATAATGTCATCAAATGGTGGTCCGTGGCTCAAATGCTGAATAAATAATGGGCCTTAGTATGAAAAGGGTTGACTGGAGAACCAATTAAATATATTTACCCAGAAATGATATGAGACAGACGCTCTGCAATGCCACATCTATCACAGAACGCTCTGCAATGCCACATCTTATCTATCACACATAAGGGAGACTGTTGGGTACATTTTTACTGAGTTTAGACTTGGAGTAATGGAATCTGTGCAGTACTTTAAATTGAATCAATGTAGAATTGACAACTTTATTAGAACAAAGAAATGAACATCTAGAGTTTGGATGTATGAGAATTACATCATAGAACCTACATTATAGTTCTATATTATATAATGGTTGGTATACTAGTTCTATAATAGAACTGTCCCTTGGGTTTGACTACATTCTGGGACTCACAAGTCACAAAGTGCCTAATTTGGAAGTACCTTAATGAGCTTAATGAAGCTGATATTTAGTGCTGCAATTGAGCAAAAGAGGCCAGTTTAATGTCTAGATGTAAAGATCTCCAATGCAGCTCAGATCCCTCCAATCTGACAATACACCTGGTTTAATATGATGTGCTATAGGGGTAGCCTGGCTAATAAGCCAGACCGAATCAGCCGTTGGCTTATTAGCCAGGCTACTATAGGGGCCCCTATTATGTTGTGCTATATTCTAGGGGTGGATGCAGAAACATTAGGTTTAAATATGTTGTGCTATATTATAATAGGGGTGGATGCAGAAACAACGCGAGGCAACAGTCTGTCTTGAGAGACTAACTCTGGACAGAAGCAGTACCATGTGATTCAATCTTTAGCCAGAGGGGGGCGTCAGAGGACCAGTCTCACTGGTCGAGGCCCTTGCATAGCAGTGGTGTGTAAAAAGTAACAAACTTAAATACAATTCAGCTTTACTTGAGTATTTCTAATTGCCAAAACTTTTACTACTACTATGACTTTTAGTTCATAGTGACTTTGTAGATTTTGATTATTATTACAAAACATACAGTGTACATTTCAGCCCATTTCGGCCATTTGAAAACAGCAGATCTATACAAGCTCACAATGCGTCACATGGTGACGGGCCGTGACGCATTGTGAGATAGTTCTGCTATTTTCAAAATTATGTTTATACCTGTAGGCCTACATTTGAAAACCTGAAATGGGATATTCTGCATAGTAAATGATGCATTTATATAGCACCTTTATCCATTCACCCATTCACACACACATCACACACCTTTACATAGGCTGTGCATTACATTCACCCATTCACACACCTTTACATAGATTGTGCATCACATTCACACACATTCACACACCTTTACATAGATTGTGCATCACATTCACACATTCACACACCTTTACATAGATTGTGCATCACATTCACCCATTCACACACACATTCACACACACATTCACACACCGATGGTGGAGGAAACCATGCAAGGCACCAACCTGCACATCAGGAGCAATCATGGGTGCAGTGTCACTTCAACACTAACTCTGGGGGAGCCCACAGGGATCGAACTGGGAACCTTGCGGTTATCATCCGGCCACTCTACCCCTGACCCACCACCGCTGAGTACTTCCCTGGACTATGCAATATGCATGCACCACAGCACCTCAAGGGCCCTTAAAACAAGGCTCCGACTTCCCAAAACAATGAACTGGTCAGGGTTCTCTCTAGGGCAGGCCTACTTGGCCTAACACCCACAACACACTCCACTACACACTCCACTCCACTACAACACACTCCCACAACACACTCCCCTACGAGGTAAAAACCACCCTGTGTATTATAATTATAAGTGATGCCTTTCACTCGCGGTAAAAACCTCCCCATGTATTATAACTATGCCTTCCTCTAAACTCGAGGTAAAAAACACCCTGTGTATTATTTAGGAAGTGATGTGGTGCCTTCCAGTATACTAGAGGTAAAAACCACCCCATGTATTATAACTATAGGAAGTGATGTGATGCCTTCCTCTAAACTAGGGGTAAAACCACCTCATGTATTATAACTATAGGAAGTGAAGTGATGCCTTCCAGTTAACTCGAGGTAAAAACCACCCCATGTATTATAACTATAGGAAGTGAAGTGATGCCTTCCAGTAAGCTTGAGGTAAAAACCTCCCCATGTATTATAACTATAGGAAATGAAGTGATGCCTTCCAGTAAACTCGAGGTAAAAACCACCCCAGGTATTATAACTATAGGAAGTGAAGTGATGCCTTCCAGTAAACTCGAGGTAAAAAACACCCCACGGCAGTGTGTTCTGTGTTGTTGATCCAACATGGCGGCGGTGGGAAGCTTGCACGGTGTGTCTGTGGAGCCCCAGTCCGGCTCAGAGCGCTCCGAGTCCGGCGGAGAGGACTCGGACTCCTCGGAGTCTTCGTCCTCGTCCTCGTCCTCCTCCTCCTCGACCTCCTCCTCCCGGGAGGAGAAAGGAGGAGGAGGAGAAGCTGAGCCCATGGAGGTGGAGGAGGGAGAGCTACAGGAGGAGGAGGAGGTGAGTGAGTCCCACTAGGCCGCGGCTCAGACCCCGGGCTGTCCTGATAGAGGAGGCCGGCCTGTGGTGCCTGGAGGCCGGGGAGGGGAGTCCCGGCCAGCGGACCCCTCCCTCCCTATAGGCTGTCACTGTGTGTGTTTAGAATGACTTGTTTATTATATGTTTATGTTTATAAGAGCTAATAATGTTTATAATAACTTAATAATAATATTAATAATAATTCGTTGTTGTTGTTGTTAGTCCGTGACGTCACAGCTAAGCGGAAATGGGCCGACAACTAGCTGTAATCTTCACAGTAAACAAATACACAAGGTTACAATAACAACAACTTATTAATAACAATAACATATATGTAGACTGGGTACATTTCATTATATTTCACAGTATGTAGAATGGGTACATTTCATTATATTTCACAGTATGTAGAATGGGTACATTTCATTATATTTCACAGTATGTAGAATGGCTACATTTCATTATATTTCACAGTATGTAGAATGGGTACATTTCATTGTATTTCACAGTATGTTGAATGGGTACATTTCATTATATTTCACAGTATGTAGAATGGGTACATTTCATTGTATTTCACAGTATGTAGAATGGGTACATTTCATTTTATTTCACAGTATGTAGAATGGGTACATTTCATTATATTTCACAGTATTTAGAATGGGTACAGTGCATTATATTTCACAGTATGTATAATGGGTACATTTCATTATATTTCACAGTATGTAGAATGGGTACATTTCATTGTATTTCACAGTATGTAGAATGGGTACATTTCATTATATTTCACAGTATGTAGAATGGGTACATTTCATTATATTTCACAGTATGTATAATGGGTACATTTCATTATATTTCACAGTATGTAGAATGGGTACAGTGCATTATATTTCACTGTATGTAGAATGGGTATATTTCATTATATTTCACAGTATGAAGAATGGGTACATTTCATTATATTTCACAGTATGTAGAATGGGTACATTTCATTATATTTCACAGTATGTAGAATGGCTACATTTCATTATATTTCACAGTATGTAGAATGGGTACATTTCATTTTATTTCACAGTATGTAGAATTGGTACAGTGCATTATATTTCACTGTATGTAGAATGGGTGCATTTCATTATATTTCACAGTATGTAGAATGGGTACATTTCATTATATTTCACAGTATGTAGAATGGGTACATTTCATTATATTTCACAGTATGTAGAATGGGTACATTTCATTATATTTCACAGTATGTAGAATGGGTACATTTCATTATATTTCACAGTATGTAGAATGGGTACATTTCATTATATTTCACAGTATGTAGAATGGGTACATTTCATTATATTTCACAGTATGTAGAATGGGTACATTTCATTATATTTCACAGTATGTAGAATGGGTACATTTCATTATATTTCACACTAATATAAAACACTAAGACTTGTTTACTTGTGGACACAGGAGCCAGTTTGGAATTGCAGCCGCCCGTTAAGTGCTCTTTGAGAGCGGTTTTGAAGGAGTCAAGGGATTCACATGTCTTAATGACTGTTGGTAGGGTGTTACACGTTTTGGTGGCATAGGAGCGAAATTAATTTAGTCCCTTGTTTGTGCCAAATCTGGGTTGCACATGGTTTGTTGAACTCCCTCTGGTGTTGCGGGTGTGGACTTCGTGGACATTAACTCCTTTAGCGCCATCTAGTGTTAGCATGCTCACACTGACGATATGCCGCCCGTCTGCTCCCACTGTACGGAGCTTTTTTCCCTTCCGGGTTAAACAGAAAGGTGGGGGCCTCCGGGAGGAGAACAACACCACTAGCATTATCTTACGGCCTTTAGCTAGCATTACAACCAGCTACATTCAAGGGGTTTTTGTTGACCAGTGAGGAGATCCTGTAAAGGAATCTTGTTCTTTGGTTGACTTTTTTGATTGCGTTGGCCATTTTATTACCGGAAAGATTTGCCTCCAGGATGGAACCTAATTTCATCTTTTTGTGTGATAATATTGTCACCCACTCTAACCAATCAAGCCATGTGCCTTGCTGAGATTACTATTAGCCTCATTGGCTGCTGCAGTTCGTTGGAGCGATGTGTGTTGACGGGAGGGCGGAAGAATTAACACTGGTACGCCGGAAGAGTGGACGGCACACTACGTCACGCTGCCACTCAAGTGACTACTGGCCAATCACAGCGCATCTTTTCCAGAACTTACAGACCCCAGCATGCGCTCTGTGACGCACACTCATGCTTCCGTGGGGCTTCGCAAGGAATCTCGGGGAAAGTTTTGCCCTCCCTTGAGCACATTAGAGCCGAAAGGGGCGTCTACCATTTATATGTCTATGTTTATCAGCATCATGTTGCTCTGGAGCTCTCTGGTGGAGCTATTGCCCCCGCAACCCGAGTACGGATAAGCGGTTGAAGATGGATGGATGAATGTTGTTTGACGACAAAATTGTTTTGACAAATATTTTTTTCTTATCTTCCAGGACGTGAAGGTGGACCCGGGGGCGGAGCTGGTGGCGGAGCTAGTGGCAGGACGTCGCTACGAGAACAAGGCTGGAGCGTTCATCACCGGGATAGACGTCAACTCTAAGGTTACTTACAACCCTGTTACTGTTAACTACCTATCTACCTACGCCTTACAACCCTGTTACGCTGTTATACTGGAGCGTTCATCACCGGGATAGACGTAAACTCTAAGGTTACTTACAACCCTGTTACTGTTAACTACCTATCTACCTACGCCTTACAACCCTGTTACGCTGTTATACTGGAGCGTTCATCACCGGGATAGACGTCAACTCTAAGGTTCAAATCCCTTTCCCTGTCAATGAGCAAGGCACTATCACTAGATAGATAGATAACTCTATGGTTCACTACGTACCTATCTATCTACTATCACTATATAGATCAACTTTATATTTTAGCTGTAAGCATTTATATTTGACTCGTGATCAGAGCTTCCGTTTCTCCAGACTGTATGACTGAAGCATTTATATTTTACTCATGATCAGAGCTTCCGTTGCTCCAGACTGTATGACTGAAGCATTTATATTTTACTCATGATCAGAGCTTCCGTTGCTCCAGACTGTATGACGGAAGCATTTGAACATTGTTAGTCTTCTAAATCCCAACAGTTTCCTATGTCAGTGGTGCTCAGGAATTATCTGAATTTGGCCGCCGACCCCCATCTGAAAATATGTTGTTCCAGGAATGCTACATAATAAGTGAAAGCTTTGTTATGAACTTCTGCATTAATAAAACAATAGAATACATTTATTTGTATTCTACATAATTATGAGCCTCTTTGATGTTGTTGTGCTGTTCTTCCCCACTAGGAGGCAATATAGAAGAAGGATAATTAATAGTTGTTGTTGTGCTGTAACGAAGACTCTCGCTTCCAGTCATGTTGTTGGATCTGAGTAGTTGCTCATTGGATATTTAGTCCCCATATATGGGGATATCCGACTATAGGACGTTGGGCTATATGACATATGACATGTCTAGTATGACAATCCCTATATTTGGCCCGAGCCGACCCAGTGCTGATATCAGATCGATGTGGTAGAACCATATATGGATAGATCTAACTGGCTTAGTCATCGTGACAAGCATAGTCGGCGAATATATAACAAGGGTCGGCTTCAGGGAGAAGGCAGAAGTCGAAACGTCCTGGTTTAAGTCCTAACCTAATCAGCAATACATCCTTGAGCTATTTTATACCCCCACTAGGAGGCGATAGAGAAGGATAATTAATAGATGTTGTGCTGTTCTTCCCCACTAGGAGGCGATAGAGAAGAAGGAGAAGCGAGCACAGCGTTTTCATTTCTGTGACGAAGAGAAGAAGAACCAGAAAGACATGGTGCTGGATAAAGATATGATGAAGAAAGGTATTTATTATTATTAACACATTTAATGCATAATTAATCCTAATCTGCCGTTGTTTTTCACTAACCTTTGAAGAATCACCTGATATTGTTATTGGTGTACAGTATGTCGTACAGTATGTGTACAGTATGTCGCTCCATTCCACCCACGGGTCAGCCAACAAAACACATCTCTGAGGGAAACCGCATTTATTCTTCTTCGTCGCGCGACGTGTTGCGTGCTGCTAAAATAACTGATCTGCAAGCTCACAATGCATCACGTCCGCGGCACGTTGTGAGCTTGTAGATCAGCTATGCACGCGGAAATATGCAGGCTGAGACATTCAGAAACTTTTTTAAGATATTATTTTTGGCCTTTTCTGTCTTTTTATTGATAAGTTAAAAAGTAGACTGACCGGAAACGGAGAGAGAGAAGGGGGGGAAGACACGCGGCAAAGGCCGTCGGGATCGGGAGTCGAACCCGCGGCACGCCGTCAGCCTGGCTCAGCAGCCTCTAGCGGCCCAGACGGTTGAGCTAACCGTCTGGGCCTTCACAATAAAAGCGTCTGGGCCTTCACAATAAAAGCTTACATTTACAAGTGTTAAAACGTTAGCATTTATAAAAGTGTGTGTGTGTGTCTCTCCCCCCAGCGGTTCCTAACCTCCGTCTCGAGGCCCTCCATGTGTCTGGCGTTGACGACATGTCCACACAGGAAGTGTTCGATTACTTCAAGGAATATCCTCCTGCTCACATAGAGTGGATAGACGACACCTCATGTAAGTTCTAGATTCTATAGATCTATAGATCTATATTCTATACTGTATATCTATAAATGCATCACGTCTGTGTCTCTCTGTACGTCTGTAATCCACGTAACCCAAGAACAAACTCGACACACGCGTCGCGTTCTACACCCCCACAGGGAGGGCAGTGCCCGGTGTCGTTCTACACCCCCACAGGGAGGGCAGTGCCCGGTGTCGTTCTACACCCCCACAGGGAGGGCAGTGCCCGGTGTCGTTCTACACCCCCACAGGGAGGGCAGTGCCCGGTGTCGTTCCACACCCCCACAGGGAGGGCAGTGCCCGGTGTCGTTCCACACCCCCACAGGGAGGGCAGTGCCCGGTGTCGTTCCACACCCCCACAGGGAGGGCAGTGCCCGGTGTCGTTCCACACCCCCACAGGGAGGGCAGTGCCCGGTGTCGTTCCACACCCCCACAGGGAGGGCAGTGCCCGGTGTCGTTCCACACCCCCACAGGGAGGGCAGTGCCCGGTGTCGTTCTACACCCCCACAGGGAGGGCAGTGCCCGGTGTCGTTCTACACCCCCACAGGGAGGGCAGTGCCCGGTGTCGTTCCACACCCCCACAGGGAGGGCAGTGCGCGGTGTCGTTCCACACCCCCACAGGGAGTGCAGTGCCCGGTGTCGTTCCACACCCCCACAGGGAGGGCAGTGCGCGGTGTCGTTCCACACCCCCACAGGGAGGGCAGTGCCCGGTGTCGTTCCACACCCAAACAGGGAGGTCAGTGCCCGGTGTCGTTCCGCACCCCCACAGGGAGGGCAGTGCCCGGTGTCGTTCCACACCCCCACAGGGAGGGCAGTGCCCGGTGTCGTTCCACACCCCCACAGGGAGTGCAGTGCCCGGTGTCGTTCTACACCCCCACAGGGAGGGCAGTGCCCGGTGTCGTTCCACACCCCCACAGGGAGGGCAGTGCCCGGTGTCGTTCCACACCCCCACAGGGAGGGCAGTGGCCGGTGTCTTTCTACACCCCCACAGGGAGGGCAGTGCCCGGTGTCGTTCCACACCCCCACAGGGAGGGCAGTGCCCGGTGTCATTCTACACCCACACAGGGAGGGCAGTGCCCGGTGTCGTTCTACACCCACACACTGAACCTCACACTGCCTCCAATGAGTCGTTGTGTTGTGAGCTCGCCACCGTCGGTGTGTGAATGTGGAAAGTGAGGACGCTGGTGTCGACTGTTCGCCGCTTCACCTCCCAAATAATGAATGAATGAATGTTGTAAAGCACTGTAAAAAATGCCATTATTTTCTTTTTTTTTTAGGTAACGTGGTGTGGTTGGATGATGTCACTTCCTCCCGGGCGCTCATCAACTGCAGCCGTATGCCCGATCCCAAGGTCGTTCCCACCGATCCCAAGGTCGTTTCCAACGATCCCACGGTCGTTCCCACCGATCCCAAGGTCGTTCCCACCGATCCCAAGGTCGTTCCCACGGAGACTGAGGTCAAAGGGTCGGACGAACCCCTCCCCTCCCATGGCAAAGGTAACTCATTTGTCCCCAAAATAAATGTCTTTGTTTTCACTTCATTAAAGTCGTTCCATGGCAGCCGAGGGCGATTTAATTACCAGATCGATACGGTCGCAAGTTACCACTTTACCGCGGCCGTAGCTGATTGGCCGTAGCTGATTGGCCATAGCTGATTGGCCATAGCCGGGCTATCAGAGTTTTAACCAAGGCTGTGGTCGGCCCAATCCCAATGGCCTCCCTCGAGCCCTGAACCCTCATTGACTTTAGTGACATCAGCTGTAAGTGCTTGAGGGTGAGAGGCTGTAAGGGTTAGGGGTTAGGGGTTGAGAGGCTGTAAGGGTTAGGGGTTAGGGGTTGAGAGGCTGCAAGGGTTAGGGGTTAGAGGTTAGGGGTTGAGGGTTAGAGCCTGCAAGGGCTCCAAATTGTTGGGAATGGGACGGCACTTTGAAGATGAGTCCACCATTCATGACACTTTGCATCACTTTATAAAAACTGTCCTTATTCACAGCCAGTGCCTACTGTACATGCTTGGCCTCTTTATACATGTCATATCATGTCTATTTAAACCGATTGTTTTATTATTAGTTTCATAAATACACTTTCCTGTGTGATAGGGGTTGTAATATTCATATATAATATTCATTATACATTTCATTTCCATATTTTTTTACTTAGTAATTTCTCATCATGTTCCCCTTATTATTATTATTATTATTGTTGTTGTTAAATATATATTTATCCTATCCTTCCATTCCGTCTCCCTGTGAGAACAGTGAGAAAGCACTATTATTGTTGGTTGACATTCTAACCGCGATACATAACTCATTTGCATACTTAACCCATTTTGGGTGGGAACCCCTTTTTCGGGAACCCTACAAGCTCATAGCGCGCCACCGAGTGGCGAGCTACGAGCTTGTAGGTCTGCTATAGGCCTATCTCACAGCCCCCTTTCCACGCCCCCTTCCGGAGCTAGTGGTGTTATTTAACCATTAGCATTTACACTTTTTTTCTCTGGAGAATAAGTACCATTTCCTAATGTTAAAATGTCAAAGACCGATAATCATATGAAGAAAACACAATGGTATAACAACTCAAATAAGTAGAATAAACCTTACGTTTACAAAACAGTAGTTTGTGACTTGTGAAAAAAAATACCTCTTTTAACATGGAAGCCTATGGACCGCAGAAAAAATAACACCACTAGCTCCAAAAGGGGGCGGGGAAATGCTGTGAGATAGGCCTATTTTTGAAAAATCGTGAAAATATTTATTTCAGAAAACTGGAGGATTTAGAAGATTTTTTTAAATTTGAGGTCAGGCCTAAATGGGTTAAATGATTGACGTTCGGAGCATCCCCCTCGTTCCCCTGGTAACGCTATGAACTGTGGGTAATTTCATCACCTGACGCGCCCAGAACATCTTTCTAATGGGCGTGGCTAGCCAATCAGCACGCAGAAAACCACCCAATGATAGAACCGCAGAATTTTTAATTAATTAAGTTTAATTGAATAATTTCTGAACGGCGATTAATCGATTAACTACAAACGTCCCTACTATGAATACATCAACATTGTGTGTGTGTGTGTGTGTGTGTGTGTGTGTGTGTGTGTGTGTGTGTGTGTGTGTGTGTGTGTGTGTGTGTGTGTGTGTGTGTGTGTGTGTGTGTGTGTGTGTGTGTGTGTGTGTGTGTGTGTGTGTGTGTGTGTGTGTGTGTGTGAACGTACAGAGAAGACCTCTGATGATGAGGATGAGGAGGAGGAGGAAGGGCAGGTGGTGACGGAAGGGGCGGAGTCAGCGGCGAAGGCGGAGAACAACACAGATGTAGCCCCGGCCCCTACCCAGGTAAACACGCCCACCTGTGACATCATCATGCTGAGCGTTGGTAAATGCACCGGCGTGCGTTTACTCCGTGCACTCGGTGCGTTGTCGACCGAACATCTGGTGAGCTGAGTAGAGATCGGGGTGGAGATCGTTAACCCATTTTGGGCGGGAACCCCTTTTGGTGTTAGCATTATGTTATGCTTTAGCTATTGGAAAATAGCAGATCTACAAGCTCATAGCGCGCCACTCGGTGGCGCGCTACGAGCTTGTAGGTCTGCTATTTTTTTTAAATCGAAGAACGGCTGACATAAACATTTTTAGAATCTGATCTCAGATCAAAATGGGTTAATGTTTTATTGATAAGGAGCACCTTATCGATCAGGCTTATCGAGGCTGGTTCTTATCGAGGCTGGTTCTTATCGAGGAGGGTTCTTATCGAGGCTGGTTCTTATCGAGGCTGGTTCTTATCGAGGAGGGTTCTTATCGAGGAGGGTTCTTATCGAGGCTGGTTCTTATCGAGGAGGGTTCTTATCGAGGCTGGTTCTTATCGAGGCGGGTTCTTATCGAGGAGGGTTCTTATCGAGGAGGGTTCTTATCGAGGCTGGTTCTTATCGATGAGGGTTCTTATCGAGGCAGGCTGGTTCTTATCGAGGAGGGTTCTTATCGAGGCTGGTTCTTATCGAGGCAGGCTGGTTCTTATCGAGGCAGGCTGGTTCTTATCGAGGAGGGTTCTTATCGAGGCTGGTTCTTATCGAGGCTGGTTCTTATCGAGGAGGGTTCTTATCGAGGCTGGTTCTTATCGAGGCGGGTTCTTATCGAGGAGGGTTCTTATCGAGGCTGGTTCTTATCGAGGCTGGTTCTTATCGAGGCGGGTTCTTATCGAGGCGGGTTCTTATCGAGGCTGGTTCTTATCGAGGCGGGTTCTTATCGAGGAGGGTTCTTATCGAGGCTGGTTCTTATCGAGGAGGGTTCTTATCGAGGCAGGCTGGTTCTTATCGAGGCTGGTTCTTATCGAGGAGGGTTCTTATCGAGGCTGGTTCTTATCGAGGAGGGTTCTTATCGAGGCAGGCTGGTTCTTATCGAGGAGGGTTCTTATCGAGGCGGGTTCTTATCGAGGCTGGTTCTTATCGAGGCAGGCTGGTTCTTATCGAGGAGGGTTCTTATCGAGGCTGGTTCTTATCGAGGCTGGTTCTTATCGAGGAGGGTTCTTATCGAGGCTGGTTCTTATCGAGGCGGGTTCTTATCGAGGAGGGTTCTTATCGAGGCTGGTTCTTATCGAGGCTGGTTCTTATCGAGGCGGGTTCTTATCGAGGCGGGTTCTTATCGAGGCTGGTTCTTATCGAGGCGGGTTCTTATCGAGGAGGGTTCTTATCGAGGCTGGTTCTTATCGAGGCGGGTTCTTATCGAGGCTGGTTCTTATCGAGGCGGGTTCTTATCGAGGCTGGTTCTTATCGAGGCGGGTTCTTATCGAGGCAGGCTGGTTCTTATCGAGGCGGGTTCTTATCGAGGCTGGTTCTTATCGAGGCGGGTTCTTATCGAGGCTGGTTCTTATCGAGGCGGGTTCTTATCGAGGCGGGTTCTTATCGAGGCAGGCTGGTTCTTATCGAGGCGGGTTCTTATCGAGGCGGGTTCTTATCGAGGCGGGTTCTTATCGAGGCTGGTTGTTATCGAGGCGGGTTCTTATCGAGGCTGGTTCTTATCGAGCATTTTCTATTATGTTGTGGAAAGACGGGAGACAATACATTCTGAACAGAACCAGTATCTGTTACTAGAGCCTTCAAATACTGTGTGTGTGTGTGTGTGTGTGTGTGTGTGTGTGTGTGTGTGTGTGTGTGTGTGTGTGTGTGTGTGTGTGTGTGTGTGTGTGTGTGTGTGTGTGTGTGTGTGTGTGTGTGTGTGTGTGTGTGTGTGTGTGTGCGCGCAGACAGACGGTGTGTCCGAGGCAGAGAGAGACTCCCTGCTCTCTCTCCAACAGACAGACGGTGTCTCTCTATCAGAGAGAGACTCTCTCCTGTCTCTCCAGCCCAGACCTGCAATCAAACCTTTCAAAGGAAACAAGCTGTTTCTGCGCTTCGCTACGCACGGTAACACACACACACACAAATAAGATCTGCACCTGTCTAAATACTTCACTAAGATACCCATGTACCCGTCTAAATACTCCACTAAGATACCAATGTACCCGTCTAAATACTCCACTAAGATACCCATGTACCTGTCTAAATACTTCACTAAGATACCCATGTACCTGTCTAAATACTTCACTAAGATACCCATGTACCTGTCTAAATACTTCACTAAGATACCCATGTACCCGTCTAAATGCTCCACTAAGATACCCATGTACCTGTCTAAATACTTCACTAAGATACCCATGTACCCGTCTAAATACTTCACCAAGATACCCATGTACCTGTCTAAATACTTCACCAAGATACCCATGTACCTGTCTAAATACTATGCTAAGATACCCATGTACCCGTCTAAATACTTCACTAAGATACCCATGTACCTGTCTAAATACTTCACTAAGATACCCATGTACCTGTCTAAATACTTCACTAAGATACCCATGTACCCGTCTAAATGCTCCACTAAGATACCCATGTACCTGTCTAAATACTTCACTAAGATACCCATGTACCCGTCTAAATACTTCACCAAGATACCCATGTACCTGTCTAAATACTTCACCAAGATACCCATGTACCTGTCTAAATACTATGCTAAGATACCCATGTACCCGTCTAAATACTTCACTAAGATACCCATGTACCTGTCTAAATACTTCACTAAGATACCCATGTACCTGTCTAAATACTTCACCAAGATACCCATGTACCTGTCTAAATGCAACCCAGATTCGGCACAAATAAGGGACTCAATTATTTTCGCTCCTATGCCACCAAAATGTGGAACGCCCTACCAAGAGTCATTAAGACATGTTAATCCCTAGACTCCTTCAAAGCCGCTCTCAAAGGGCCCCTACGGACGGCTGATATTAGATACTGGGAAAAAGTTCCCTCTATTTTTCACCCAATACTGTTCATGTTCTCCCCTTTATTTGCTTTCTTTGAAAAAAAATTGGCTTTTGCATAGAAGTGTATATGATAGCGTACTGTTGCTCTGACCTAAACGCACTCTCTGTGTGTGTGTGTGTGTGTGTGTGTGTGTGTGTGTGTGTGTGTGTGTGTGTGTGTGTGTGTGTGTGTGTGTGTGTGTGTGTGTGTGTGTGTGTGTGTGTGTGTGTGTGTGTGTGTGTGTGTGTGTGTGTGTGTGTGTGCGTGCAGGTGACAGGAAGGAACCAGGAGCTGCCAGCAGGAGCAGATATTACATGAAATATGGAAACCCAAACTATGGAGGAATGAAAGGAATACTGAGTAACTCCTGGTAGGATACGCACGCACGCACGCACGCACATAGTCACACACACATACACACACGGGAAGAAACTTAGGTTGCTAAATTCTCAATGACCCCCAAAATTATATTAATTTGGCTGCCGACCCCCATCTAAAAACATTTAGTTCCAGTGACCCGATGAAAAATGCTAAACTAGTGCTGCATCATTCCCTCCTGGGGGCCTCCCTAGGGTAGAGTGCTGCCTCATTCCCTCCTGGGGGCCTCCCTAGGGTAGAGTGCTGCGTCATTCCCTCCTGGGGGGCCTCCCTAGGGTAGAGTGCTGCCTCATTCCCTCCTGGGGGCCTCCCTAGGGTAGAGTGCTGCCTCATTCCCTCCTGGGGGCCTCCCTAGGGTAGAGTGCTGCCTCATTCCCTCCTGGGGGGCCTCCCTAGGGTAGAGTGCTGCCTCATTCCCTCCTGGGGGCCTCCCTAGGGTAGAGTGCTGCCTCATTCCCTCCTGGGGGCCTCCCTAGGGTAGAGTGCTGCCTCATTCCCTCCTGGGGGCCTCCCTAGGGTAGAGTGCTGCCTCATTCCCTCCTGGGGGGCCTCCCTAGGGTAGAGTGCTGCCTCATTCCCTCCTGGGGGCCTCCCTAGGGTAGAGTGCTGCCTCATTCCCTCCTGGGGGCCTCCCTAGGGTAGAGTGCTGCCTCATTCCCCCCTGGGGGCCTCCTGTGGGGCCTCCCTAGGGTACAGTGCTGCCTCATTCCCTCCTGGGGGGCCTCCCTAGGGTAGAGTGATGCCTCATTCCCTCCTGGGGGCCTCCCTAGGGTAGAGTGCTGCCTCATTCCCTCCTGGGGGCCTCCCTAGGGTAGAGTGCTGCCTCATTCCCCCCTGGGGGCCTCCCTAGGGTAGAGTGCTGCCTCATTCCCCCCTGGGGGCCTCCCTAGGGTAGAGTGCTGCCTCATTCCCTCCGACACTGAACCGTCCACTTCTTCTCTCTCACACCTCGGTTGTTCGGCCACAGGTTGCCTGGAGAGCGACTCATGGGCCCGAAATTAGAGTCTGTAAAAAGTTGGAACCCAGTCTATGGAAACCATTCTGTTGTAAAAGGGGCGGGGCCTGATTATATTTTATAACTTGAGTAAATGTTGTTAGTTTCAACCACTGCTGTTTTTGTAAAACATCCTATTGTGACACACAGGAAGAGGCGGTACCATTACTAGCTTTTATTGTGACACACAGGAAGAGGCGGTGCCATTACTAGCTTTTATTGTGACACACAGGAAGAGGCGGTACCATTACTAGCTTTTATTGTGACACACATGAAGAGGCGGTACCATTAACAGCTTTTATTGTGACACACAGGAAGAGGCGGTACCACAGCCGACGAAACCCGAGAGACGTGAAGAACAAGAGCCCTCTGATTGGAGACAGCCCTCCTTACACACGCACACACTCTGGTACGCACGCACGCACGCACGCACACACACTCACACACACACTCTGGTACGCACGCGCACACACACACACTCTGGTATGCACACACACACACACACACACACAGTCACACACACACACACACACACACACACACTCTGGTACGCACGCATGCACACACAAACACACTCTGGTACGCACGCACACGCACACACACACACACACACACACACACACACACTCTGGTACGCATGCACGCACGCACGCACACCTATTATTCTCTCTCTTTCTCTCTTCTATTCTGCATAAACTCTTATGGCCCTCATTTATCGATGCAATTTACACCAAATACGACATTTATCCTCCCAGCGTGACTTTGGACTTTGACGTTTACGCCACGCCAAACCTCACGTCAGGTCGGGAGCTGTCGTAGGTTTTGTCTGTGGTAGAGAAGCGGAGCAGCATTGACTGACCAGCTGTACAGGCTGTACAGGCATCTAAACATATGTTTTCAGTCCTAAAATGTAGAGCTAATTTAGGTGCTTAATCATCCATCCATTTAAATAAGCACTTTGACCCGTTTAGACCTGAGGACGATTCTTAAAAAATGTCCCGGAAGCAAAGATTTGAGTTAAAAACATTGGCTCTGAAAGAATATATATATTCAAAGATTTGCGCCACATTTTCATGATTTTTCAAAAATAGCAGATCTACAAGTTCATAGCGCGGCACCGAGTGCCGTGCTATGAACTTGTAGATTTCAAAAATAGCAGACCTACAAGCTCGTAGCGCGTATTTGAGTATTGTATGTATGTATGAATAGAGATTATATTTATAGGCCAAAACCCAACACCAAACCCACACACCCCCAAACCCACACACCCCCCAAACTCACACACCCCCAAACCCACACACCCCCAAACCCACACACAAATGAGGGCCTAAGTCTCTCTCTCTCTCTCTCTCCTGTATAAACCCTATGTCTCTCTCTCTCCAGCTGACCTGGTCAACCTTCCAGAGGAAGACGAGGATGATGATGATGAAGATGACATGGAGTCAGACGACCGCACGGTGCACTTCAAAGGTCAGAAGTCGCTGACCTCTGCGGGGTCAGCGGGGGTCAGGCTGAGGTCGCGGGGGTCTAGTTCAGGGTCAGACTCGGAGGAGATGGACTACGACCTCCAGCGACCTCCGACCTACGACCTGGAGCTGAAGATGACTAGCCCCGCCCCCTCCAAGACCGGCCCCTCCCCCAAGAAGACCCTGAAGATGACCATGTATGCAGATCAGCTCGTTAGGTATGCAAATGAATGAATGTATGCAGCTCTGCTCGTTAGGTTCGTTATGAATATTCATGAGCTCTCAGACCTGCCAAACCATTCTGGGAACGGGGACCCCCCCCCCCCCCAGAAGCAAAGATTTGAGTTAAAAGCGTTCGCTCTGAAAGAATATATTCAAAGATTTGCGCCACATTTTCACGATTTTTCAAAAATAGCAGACCTACAAGCTCGAGCTTGTAGATCTGCTATATTTCAATAGCTAAAGCATAACATAATGTAATGTTTAAAACACCAAAAGGGGTTCCCGTTCAGAATGGGGTAAGAGCGTCTGCTAAATGCCTAACCCTCTCTCTCCTGTATAAACCCTATGTCTCTCTCTCTCTGCTAAATGCCTAACCCTCTCTCTCCTGTATAAACCCTATGTCTCTCTCTCTGCTAAATGCCTAACCCTCTCTCTCCTGTATAAACCCTATGTCTCTCTCTCTGCTAAATGCCTAACCCTCTCTCTCCTGTATAAATCCTATGTCTCTCTCTCTGCTAAATGCCTAACCCTCTCTCTCCTGTATAAACCCTATGTCTCTCTCTCTCTCTGCTAAATGCCTAACCTTTTCTCTCCTGTATAAACCCTATGTCTCTCTCTCTCTGCTAAATGCCTAACCCTCTTTCTCCTGTATAAACCCTGTCTCTCTCTCTCTCTGCTAAATGCCTAACCCTCTCTCTCCTGTATAAACCCTATGTCTCTCTCTCTCTCTGCTAAATGCCTAACCCTCTCTCTCCTGTATAAACCCTATGTCTCTCTCTCTGCTAAATGCCTAAATGGTTAATTGTAATATTTCTCACCAGCTCGGCGAGGAGTGAAAGCCGATTGGCCGGCGGGCTGCGCGGCAGGATTGGAGGGGGCGGGGACTCGGAGCCCGCGGCCAATCAGACGGCTCCCAGCGCTGTGACGGACATCAGGCAGCTGCTGGAGGAGAAGAGACACAGACAGCAGCGCCACCCTGTGGCCAAAACGGATAAGACAGGTCAGATATACATACTGTATCTACAGATAATGTCTGGCTAGGTGGTCGTTGTAGGGAGATAATTCACCTCCTTTATGTAAGGGATAATGTCTGGCTAGGTGGTCGTTGTAGGGAGATATTTCACCTCCTTTATGTAAGGGATAATGTCTGGCTAGCTTGTCGTTGTAGGGAGATAATTCACCTCCTTTATGTAAGGGATAATGTCTGGCTAGCTGGTCGTTGTAGGGAGATAATTCACCTCCATTATGTAAGGGATAATGTCTGGCTAGCTGGTCGTTGTAGGAGATAATTCACCTCCTTTATGTAAGGGATAATGTCTGGCTAGCTGGTCGTTGTAGGAGATAATTCACCTCCTTTATGTAAGGGATCATGTCTGATTGACAGATGTGACGTGTGATTGATTGACAGATGTCAGACAGCGTTTGGGGAAGAGGCGGTACCACGACAGACGCTCCAGCTCCCCGGAGGACACGCCCCCACCACGGGAGCCAACCAGACGCTACCGTGAGGACACGCCCCCGCCACGGGAGCCAATCAAAGGGAAGAGGCGGTACCATGACCCGGACACACCCCCTCAACCACGGGAGCCATCCAGAGACGTGCACAGCAGACTGGGCGTGGCCAGCCAGGAGTCCCGAGGCCTCCACTCTGATTGGTCCAAAGACAGGAAGACAAGTACGTCGTTTTGATTCCAGAATCATGGGTTCAGACGGGGTCACAGGGGTCACCAAATATGGTGAAGTCAGTGTTGTCTACCGGGAGGGGGGAGGGGAGGAGGGGGGGGGGAGGGATGGGGTGGTTAGGGAATGGTCTGCTCTTGAGGGACGTGTGTAGCACGGGAGAAAATTATCCATCCATCTTCAACCGCTTATCCGTAGTCGGGTCGCGGGGGCAACAGCTCCACCAGAGAGCTCCAGACTTCCCTCTCCAGAGCAACATTAGTGACTTCCTCCTGGGGGACCCCGATGCGTTCCAAGGCCAGTGAGTCGATGTAATCCCTCCATCTGGTCCTTGGTCTGCCCCGGGGTCTCCTCCCAGTGGGACGCGCATCGAGGACCTCCCTAGGGAGACGCCTGAGAGGCATCCTAACCAGATGCCCGAACCACCTAAGCTGGCTCCTTTCCAGGCGAAGAAGCAGCGACTCTACTCAGTCTCTCCCGTGTGACTGAACTTCTCACCCTATCTCTAAGGGAGATGAACCTCTCACCCTATCTCTAAGGGAGATGAACCTCTCACCCTATCTCTAAGGGAGATGAACCTCTCACCATATCTCTAACCCATTTTGACCTGAGACCAGATTCTAAAAATGTCTTCTACATCCTGACAGTTTTCTGAAAAAGCTATGTTTCTATGTCAGTCGTTCTTCGATTTTTCAAAAATAGCAGACCTACAAGCTCGTAGCTATGAGCTTGTAGATCTGCTATTTTTCAATAGCTAAAGCATAACATAATGCTAACACCAAAAGGGGTTCCCGCTCAAAATGGGCTAAGGGAGATTAACTTCTCACCCTATCTCTAAGGGAGATGAACCTCTCACCCTATCTCTAAGGGAGATAGATGCCAGCCACCCGTCCGATGCCAGCCTCATTCAGTCGCTTGTATTTATGACCTTATTCTTTCACTTCATGACCATATATAGAGTAGGAACACTTAATGACCATATATAGAGTAGGAACACTTCATGACCATATATAGAGTAGGACGCACAGAGACAGTAACATGGACTCAACTCCCGCAGGTCGTCTCTGGAGTCGCCTGGGACCCAGCGGCGGTGGTGATGACATCAATTCCTCCTCCTCGAGGAGGAGGAAGGAGGCGGAGCCGGATGAGAAAGGGGCGGAGGTTCCCGAGCAAGAAGCAGAGGAGGAGGAGGAGCTTCAGAGGATGTGGGGAGCCATGATCAGCAAGAAGCAGGAGAGAGCTGGAACCACCAGCAGGGGGAGCCGTTTGGAGCAGCTGCCCAGCGCTGCTAGGTACGTTACACCTTCCTACCACTAGAGGTCACTGTTACACATTAATAATAATAATAATAACCGCCACTAGGGGGAGCCATCTGGAGCAGCTGCCCAGCGCTGCTAGGTGTTACACACTGCTGTGCACGCCATAGCCACTTGCCAAAATGTGCTGACCTCATCACATTTTTAGCCGAAGGAGTGGAATGGATTCAGAATCACGAAAACCCCCTTGACATGTCAGTGACATGATGTCACATGCTACTTAAAGGACAACTTTAGTTTTTTTCAACCAAGGTTCATGTTTTAGGTTGTTATTAGAGAAAGTAAAAGATGAGTGTTAATTGTTTTTCTTTTGCTGCTTTCTTTCGTTTTAGGGATTTTAGCTGTTTTTGACAGGGGGGGCGGGGGCATTCGAGCATGGGGCTAAATATGTATTTCTTTAGAAAATGTTATAGCGATTTATTTTTTTATTATTTACTATAGTCCTACTAGACCGCAAGAAATTACATCTGGCCACAGAAGATCGCAGGATCTACTGAATATGAAGGTAGCCTACTGGGGGGAAGCCACACTGTGTGTCATAGGCTCAATATGTCAGTTTGACACATTCAGTAGATCCCGTGATCTTTTGTGGCCAGATGTAATTTCTTGGGGAAATAGTAGGACTATAGTCCTATAAAATAAATCGCTATAAAATTGTGTAAAGAAATACATATTTAGCCCCATGCTCATATGCCCCGCCCCCCTGTAAAAAACAGCTAAAATCCCTAAAACGAAAGAAAGCAGAAAATGAAAAAAAAAATACACTCACCTTTTACTTTCTGTAATAATAACCTAAATCATGAACCTTGGTTGAAAAAAACTAAAGTTGTCCTTTAAAGCATGATGAAATGTGGGAAATGTTGCCTTCTATTGGTTGTCTATGGTGTGGTATAGAAAAATGTCCATAACTTTTTTTTTCGCAATGTTTTCGCCTGCTTGGCTCTAGCGCCTGGATTAATATATAGTGCAAATGGCTGATCTAACGCGTTGTAAGCTTGTAGATCTGCTATTTGTGCTGTTTTCTTTAATGTATGAAACCTCTCTGTGCCGTTCAGGCTCCCGTCCAGCAGGGGGAGCCGTCTGGACCAGCTGCCCTCGCTGCAGATAGAGATCAGCCGCGAGGAAGAGAGCAGCGACGACGACATCTGATCTACAAGACCACCTTCATCTGATCTACAAGACCACCTACATCTGATCTACAAGACCACCTGCATCTGATCTACAAGACCACCTGCATCTGATCTACAAGACCACCTACATCTGATCTACAAGACCACCTGCACCGTCTACATCTGATCTACAAGACCATCTATGAGAGAGAGAGAGAGAAATCCTACCCACACTTGTGGTCTTTTTAATTTAAAGGAACACTTCATCCATTTTCAAGGTTAGGGTTACTTAATTTAGTGTCCGAGGGTCTGAAGATCAGATATAATATTATAATGATCATTAGTGAGGACCAATAATATTAAAGATGGGTTTAAATTGGTGAAGTGCTCCTTTAACCCATTCAGGCCTGACGTCGAAATAAAAAAAACGTTCGCTCTGAAAGAATATACATTCAAAGATTTGTGCCGCATTTTTACGATTTTTCAAAAATAGCAGACCTATGAGCTTGTAGATCTGCTATTTTTCAATAGCTAAAGTATAACATAATGCTTAGTTAAAACACCAAAAGGGGTTCCCGCCCCAAAATGGGTTAAAAGCTATAATATGACACAGATGCGTCCTCAGGTCTAAATGGGTTAAGCTCGCAGTAAGCTGTGAAGCATCCATTTTTGTAGTCTTTTTGTTGTAGTTCATCAACACCTCAGCTCTGTTTGTGGTGTTTTAGAAGAACTACAATTCCCAGAATGCAGTTGGAAACAAAACCAAGGAAGTCCTGTTGCTTTATGTTGTCCGAGCCTGTATGGATTATCTTTGAAGTTCATAAATAATAAATATACATTTACCGTATATTTTATTTTATATTTTTGGTGCCTGTCGTAAAAGAAACACACATTTATGTTGATAAAATATATCAAAAGTATTTTTTGTTTGAACTCGTCTGACTTTAGAGTTAAATTAACAGTGAAGACTAACCAGCACCCAAAGAGTTAACTTAACACTGAGGCAAGGTTAACCCCTGAATGCCCAGCATGGACACGCCCCCTCAACACTGACACGCCCCCTCGACACATGGACACACCCCCTCGACACATGGACACACCCCCTCGACACATGGACACACCCCCTCGACACATGGACACGCCCCCTCGACGTGTCGGGTCCGTTCCACTAACGCGTGTTTAAAACTACACTCCGTCGGTTTTCTCTCTTTACAAGTGCGTTAACACCTGGGACTCGAACCCTGGGTCGTGTGTGTGTGCGTGTGTTATGTGTGTGAATTATTATGAATTATTCAGCTCATGTTTTGATCTCATTCTGAGACAATAATCTGTGAAGTTAAATCTGAACGAAATCAAACCTTTCAGCGAGAATAGATCTGTTATTTTCTCTATTTTGGTTTTTATTTTATTTGAATTGTTTTCACACTTGTAGCACTTGAATTCACGCAAACAAAGCTGATTTTGAAATGTTGTAACTAATCCATGTTCAAAAACCTGACAGCATTTTATTCCAGTACAAATTGATCGGTTTCTACCAGTATCTGAATCATCTTCAAATAGTCGAGGAGTTTTGATTATTTGTATTTATTTATTTTTCATGACGTGTTGGGGGCGTGTCAGGATGTGTCGGGGGCGTGTCAGGTTTTGTGATGTTAAGTCTATATTATAATGTTATTATAATTATTTGTTATTATATTATAATTATATAATATGTTTCTGCACAATAAGGCGTCGTTCACACCTGAGACAGACACAGAGGGGAGACAGCTGTGTCTCCCGTGTGTCTCCCCTGTGTCTCCTCTGTGTCTCATGGCTGGGGGGGGGCAGAAGACAGCCAGGGGGCGAGCTGGTCAATCTCTACGTGACTCCCATTGGAAAGGCATTGCGAGCCGTAAGACACACAAGACACAGGACACAAGTGTCTTGCGTGTCTCAGGTGTGAATGAGGCCTAAGTGAGTATTTTACAGTCTCAGTATTATTGTTTTCATACGATTACAATGTAAACAACACAGTAAACAACTCGGTATACAGTAGGTCCTTTCAGAGGGGCATTAGATTAACACAGACGTAACCACAGCTCTGCTCATGAGGGTCTGGACCAAACACAGCTCTGCTCATGAGAGGCGCCACAACACGAGTAAAACAATAATCCAGGTCTGGTGAGTCGCCGGGGGGGGCGGGCGTGTGCACGGAATGAGCTGCTCGCGACAATTTCACAGGGCCGCACCAACGTCGATACGCTTGCTTTGCTTTGTTGTCGCCCCTCGACTTCGCCGCACGTACAGAAAAAAAACGCAGGTCTCGTTGAAAATTAATTACGAGTTGCGTCGTTAAATCTCTGCCCGTTTGAAAGGACCCCAACAGTGTAAATGTGTAGTATTATTAAAGACTTGTACTTCCACATTAAAATACTCAATGTTAATTTAACTCTAAACAATATATTAATGCCTGTACTTCCACATTAAAATATCCAGTGTTACACATGTAACCAAATGGACCCTGCATGTGGAAATGAGTAAAAGTGTCAACGTGTGGCTAGAGAGAAAGAAAGACCATTTAGTTTGATTTGATCTTTTGAAGTAAAAACAACCTCAGTGTGGATAGAGAGACCATTTATTTTTATTTTATCTTTTAATTTTGTTTCCTGATTTATTTTATTTTTTTCTTTTGAGCAATGATGTCATCATGTTTTGTTATTGGTGGATTCCTCCAGTGATGTCATCATGTTTGTTATTATTGGTGGTTTCCTCCAGTGATGTCATGTTTGTTATTGGTGGATTCCTCCAGTGATGTCATCATGTTGGTTATTATTGGTGGATTCCTCCAGTCAGTCACTGACCAGATAGCCAATCAGATCACTTGACAGATGAGTTGAAATTCCTGTTTCATCACATTAAAATCAAATAAAACTTTTTTTTTCTATTGCTTTGTATCTTTATTTAATATTCTATTAATATTATATTAATATTCTGATGATTGGTCTTTTTCTTATTATTGTTGAGGGGTGCTAGCCGCTAGCCCCTCCTATATACAGGTTTAATGTTTGTTTTAAAAACGCCTTTGACAATGAAGGGAAATTAATGTTTGTTTTGTCACGGTTTGTTTTATTACATCATAGCTGTACCGAATTCCCTCCTCGATGTTGTAAGATAAGAGTGCCCCTCACTTCACACAGGTGTGATTATTACCCTATTATCGATATTATGATGCCAGTCGCTGACCAAAGGTCAGCTTCATGTAGCAAAGCATCTTCAATGTTTACTTCACCTGTATTTATTTATTCACCATTTGATGACATTTAGCCCCAACAAACATGTATATCTTCTACTACGTTCTCTGATTATTGAGTTGGACTTCTTGTAAGTTAACCCATTTAGGCCTGACGTCGAAAGAAAAAAACGTTCGCTCTGAAAGAATATATATTCAAAGATTTGTGCCGCATTTTTATGATTTTTCAAAAATAGCAGACCTACAAGCTCATAGCGCGCCACCGAGTGGCGCGCTATGAGCTTGTAGGTCTGCTATTTTTCAATAGCTAAAGTATAACATAATGCTTAGTTAAAAAACCAATTGATTGATTGATTGAAATATTTATTAACAGTTTGCAGAATTACAGTACATTTCAAGCACAAACTCAATACAAAGACTGAGTGGACGACCCAATTAAGCATTACACTTGTTTACAAGATGGTCCACCATGTTCAATTCATCAAAACATTTAGAGACGTACAGATAGACACTACTATATAGTCAAAGAACAGAACAGGAATTCATAATTTTAAAGGAGGTAAAAAGGGAAAAGAAACATACAGTGAGGGGGAAAAGGGTGGGGCGGTGGGGGGGGATTCAGATTTTACGAGGGCCAGTTTCGAATTGCAGCCGTCCGTAGGTGCCCTTTGAGAGCGGTTTTGAAGGAGTCAAGGGATTCAAATGTCTTAAAGACTGTTGGTAGGGCGTTCCACATTTTGGTGGCATAGGAGCGAAAATAATTTAGTTTGTGCCGAATCTGGGTTGTACATGGTTCGTTGCACTTCCTCTGGTGTTGTGGGTGTGGACTAGCCTGGCTAATAAGCCAGACTCAAATCACACTGTCGTGTCGCCGGCAGGCACATTTTTTTTTGCCAACGGCTGATTCGGTCTGGCTTATTAGCCAGGCTAGGTGTGGACTTCGTTAACATTAAGGAAGTATTTTGACAGGTACATGGGTATCTTGGTGGTGTATCGAATCTTGTGGACCAGACCCATTGCAATATGCTGTACTCTGTCGTCAACCCTAAGCCATTCCAGCCTGTCAAAAAAAACAAAAGGGGTTCCCGTCCAGAATGGGTTTTAAGTAATGCAGATGTTTAACATAACAATCATTAAACTCTTGAGAATTGTAACATGAAACCGAACCAAAGAACAAGATTCCTTTACAGGATCTCCTCACTGGTCGACAAAAACACCTTGAAGACCTTAACAGGAGCCCTTGTACAAGGCTTCTTTGACTATGCATGCACCTCCTGGTACCACAGCATAAAAGCAGCTTAAAGGCCCTTAAAACTAGGCTCCAGACCTCCCAAAACAAACTGGTCAGGCTCCTACTTGGCCTCAACCCCCGAACCCACCTCACCCCTGCCCACTTTGACAGACTGGCATGGCTTAGGGTCGGCGACAGAGTACAGCATCTTGCAATGGGTCTGGTCCACAAGATCCGATACTCCACCAAGATACCCATGTACCTGTGTAGATACTTCCTTAACGTTAACGAAGTCCACACCCACAACACCAGAGGGAGTGCAACGAACCATGTTCAACCCAGATTCGGCACAAACAAGGGACTAAATTCTTTTCGCTCCTATGCCACCAAAATGTGGAACGCCCTACCAACAGTCATTAAGACATGCGAATCCCTTGACTCCTTCAAAACCGCTCTCAAAGGGCACCTACGGATGGCTGCAATTCGAAACTGGCCCCCGTAAAATCTGAATCCCCCCCCACCGCCCCCCCCCCCCCCCCCTTTCCCCTCACTGTATATGTTTCTTTTCCCTTTTTGCCTCCATTATGATGAATTCCTGTACTGTTCTTTGTCTATATAGAAGTGTCTATTTGTACGTCTCTAAATGTTTTGATGAATTGAACATGGTGGACCACTTTAGTCCACTGTAGTCTGGAAATGGGAAGTTTCTTTACATCTGACCTGGTGCCAATTTTTGTTTTACACCTCTGCTGCTTAGCGGAGGGTGTGGTGTTGTAGAGGAGGTCTCCCCGGACGCGTGTGTATGTCACACTAGTCGAAACATAGCAGGGACTTTTGTCCAGCGTCCACTTTAGTCCACTGTAGTCTGGAAATGGGATTTTTTTTTTACCTCTGACCTTGCTGTATGGCATGCAATTATTTGTTTTACACCTCTGCTGCTTAGCAGACGGTGTGGTGTTGTAGAGGAGGTCTCCCCGGACATGTGCATATGTCACACTAGTCGATACATAGAAGGGATTTTTGTCCAGCATCCACTTTATTAAGTCCATGCACTCCAGTGAATGGACTTGGGCACTCCAGTGCATGGACTTGGGCATTTATCCATTTAGATAACTTTTTTACGTTATTGAATTTCTTATTTTTACACAGAAACATAATGTGTGTCTTCACAATAACTGTAATGTAATAATAATACTAATAATGTAATGTAATAATTATTTAATTAAATACGCTTTTATTCTGAAAGCAACCGGAAGTCTTAAATTTGCTAGCTCTCAAACAGGAAGTTCTAGATTTGCCAAAAAGACGGAGCCCTCAACCTCAACCACCTGCTTTTTTTGCACATCCATGGTGATCTGACTGAAGCCTTGGATCTTAAGGAAGTTGTGAAAAGCTTCTGTTTTGGGAGTGACTCCCGCATACAGTACTTTGGGAAATGTGGGTTCAGCGGCTGCTAAACCTGGTTCTACATCATACCTGCCCTGATGAAGACTCCTGTGCTAGTCAAAACATGTTTTGCTGTTTTAAAAGTTTTTTTTTATCTATCATCCTCATTTTTAAACTTTTTTGAGTGCTCGGATCACGGTCCTTTTTCTATTATTCGAGTCCCACTGATCTTTGAAGCACCAGTTCACTTTACTTTTAAACATTTTTTATTGCACCTCCATCGAGCACCTGGTTGATTCCCTCTTTGTATTTGCATTGCTTTGGATATACATATATCTAATGTTTATTTTGCTTTCCTTCTACCTTCCTTATTCCTAAATCAAGTGCCTCATCTTTGGTTTAAATGAATGTGTCATGGAGTTGTTTTAACTTTCATTATCCCTGAATTTTACACAATTTTACATCTAATCACTTGGTTACCTACTCTCCATAAACAACTACACTTTAGAAACAAGCTCAAATAAACTATACTTTATTTTTGTCATGCATTTTTATTAACAGGTTATAAATGATTATAAATTTGGTACAGTATACTTTTACAATTTATCCAGGGAGCTGTTTACAATTGTCTTCTAAGAACACATTACAAATAACACAAGTGCTTACTGTAGTTAATTAAACAGAGAGGACTGGAGTCAATTGGGTTATATTATTTTTAACACTAATTTGAAGCTGTCAAAATCTGACAGACTTCTGGCGGCCATGGCCACGCCCACCTTTTGGTAACGCCCCCCCCCCCCCCCCCCCCCCCCATGTCATTTTACGGCATTTTACAGGCAGGCTCCCCTGGTCACGTCACAATATAATACAGACACTTCCTGTGTGTTACGTCCAAATCTACGACCTTATGGAATTCTGTGACTCGGCACTGCGGCTGCGCAGTCGTCGAAAACAGCCGAAGTACGAACCCTAAACATCGGCTGTTTTCGACGCGCGTCACCGTCGTACGGATGAAATACACGCTGCCGCATCCTGCAGTTGTCTGTTGTCACCACCAGGTGGAAGCAGAGACTACATTCTGCTGTATCTGTGCTGTGTTGTATGTTTAGAACAGAGTAATATAGTAAGAGAGTGGAATACGAGACGGCTCGCCCCTTTTCCAACTCGCCCAAAGCGGCGAAGATCGGTCGCCTCAACGGGAAGAGCGGTCGCCCCAACGAGAAGAGCGGTCGCCCCAACGCGCGGATAATTCGCCCCCAAAAGTCCGGAGAATTCGCCCCCAAAAGTCTGGAGAAGTCGCCCCAACAAAGAGAGAGAGAGATTTTTACATGTAGCTGTTATGTCTCACTGACAGCTGTTTGATTGTGCTGCGCTCTTGCATATTCCTGTGTTTGTGATGATTGGGGGGATTATCTGGGATCGACTACTTCAGTCTTGACATACAACATGATGTGTGATGATGTTGCTTTGCCTTAGTTTTGAAAGTAAAGAAGAGTTGTGTTTAAGCTGTCATGGTCCACTGATTCACAATAGTAGCCTACTTTTAAACAGAGAGAGAGAGAGAGAGATTTTTACCTGTACTATATTTGTACATGTACTTTGAGATTTTTCCTGTACTTTTAAACAAAGAGAGAGAGAGGGGGGGGGGGTATGTGTCTAGTTATAGTGAGAGTGGAGGGGGCCCAAGGGGGGTCATCATCCCCTTTTGTTTGAGTGTGCTGGGTCGTTACTACAACAAGAACAACAACAACAGATCAACTGTAGCAATGTAACCATTTATTTGAGAGAAATAATATATACAGATGCCACTTTAAAAAATAGTTGAACAAAAAAAATATATACACCGCTTCTTCAATACTAGAAGAAAAAAAGTTGAACAAAAATATATATACAATGCTACTTCAATACTAGCAGCAAAAACTAGTGTCCCATAGGGTTAGTTTCAAAGTCCAGCAAAAAGGTAACCTCAACGACTGTCGTTCAGGTGCAGGTGAGACATGATAACAGTAGGCCTATATGTATGAGTCGGGCGTGCTAACGAGCCCCTCCACCCTTTAAGTTTAACATAATGGTAGTACAACAACAACTAATTTCAGTAATAGGGAAAGGAACACCTTAGAATTTCAAGTACTGTACTTGGAATGGAATTTCCATAACAATGGAGGGGAGTAAGCCATTCATTATCCATGCATAATTTTCATTTGACCAACAACAAACTGGTTCTAACTGGTTCTAAGCCGTCTTCACTTTTCGAAATTCTGTGGCGAGCCGTCTTCACTTTTCGCGAGGGCGAGTTGGAAAAGGGGCGAGTCGACCTGGTACCAGAGAGGGGCGAACTAATACCTAGCCTAGTTATAAGCTAAATGTACTCAACCAGTTCACACTTTAACAAGGTTAGTTCACATTTGTAAAAGAGACTTTATTCTTTGATTGATTGATTGATTGATTGATTGATTGATTGATTGATTGATTGATTGATTGATTGATTGATTGATTGATTGATTGATTGATTGATTGATTTAAATGTTTATTTGAATAAAGCTATTTTAAAACAATATAAACAGAAACGTCAGAATAACAAGCAGTACAAAATAATAAAAAAGCAAATTCAAAAGGAGCGAGAAGAAGCATAGCTTATTGCTCCCACCCCCTTTCCATCAATACTAAATATCATTCAATTATCTATTCAATACTTAACTAAATAACTAAATCTGTGATATCTATGCATACAATTAATGAATAATTCATTCATGAATTAATGAATAAATCTCAATGTGGTTTTTTTTATAGGTTAAATAAAATATATGCTAAGAATTCACCTCGTTTATGAAGGATTAAAGGGTTTAAATAATCATTTAAATTCAGTTTCTGTAGTTTGTGTCTAGTCTTTACTTTTATCATGTAATGTTTAGACTTTAAAGATAACTACACAATTGCAGGCTGCTTAATTGGTGAGAAAGTATCCAGGACTTGTTGTGTTAAATAATAGACAATCGTTTAGTATGACTCATATACTAAACGATTGTCTTGTTTAATTATCTGTCATATCTGTCATGTGTTATGACATTTCAACGGATCCAAAAGAATAACTAGGTCACATTCCCACCTAATACTTCGGTAGACTCGATGCGAATGGGAGGAGAATTGGGACTTCTTGCATATTTAATTTGCTGCGGTTTGCCTTCACACTGTCATCCGCAGCTATTGGAAACGCAGCAGGGGGGACCTTTATCAATGTGTTCCATTCATAAACTATAGCCTACACAGTGAAATATATGGTGATCAAAATTTCAAATTATACTCATAACGTGCATGTGTCGTGCCGTCTGGGACTGGAACCACCCCCCCCCCCCCCTCCTCTCTCTCTCTCTCGACCCCCCCCCCCCCCCCTCTCTCTCTCTCTCTCTCTCTCTCCGCACGCAGCCACGCACTGTTCTTTTGGGCATGGAAGGAACAGCGCTGAGCGCACTGATAAGTGCAGCAACAGCAGCGCAAAATGTTTACAAGTTTATCGAGATGAAAGTCCCTACTCCCCAGTCCCCACACAGTGACAGCACTCCATGTTTACGGCACGCACAGACAGACAGACAGCATATTCTGTAGTGTAGGGCCAGGCTATAATACACTGCAGTGTTTGTATGTGTTTCCTTAAGCAATTGATTAATGTACTCGTCCTAATTTCGATCAGGGCTTCAGTCTCCTCATTCGACCACTTCTATCCACGGTAACGGGACATCTTTGCGCTGCGTAAAATATGCCTTCTCCGTCTCCAACTGTGTTCAGCTCCTCACCCGTCACATTGTTTGCTTCATTTCCTTTATTTACTGCGGATTGCATTCACACCTGCACCGAATCGTAATCAAGTGCGATTGGAAGCGAAGTGAAACCCCCGTTTTTGCTCGGAGTAGAATGCGGTTCTTTGATACGCATTAGGATTCAAATGAGCCTTCACACCTGCCAAACGAAGTGCACTTTCTGACAATGCGCAGCAGGATTCGTTTTAATCGCAGCAAAGCTTTCTGGTGTGAATGTCACCTAAGAAAGGAAAGAGGAGGAGATCCACACACCGTTTTAAAAGCTCCCAAAACTATTTATAGACAACGAGTGGAAAAAAACAACACAATGTTGGGTCTCAGGTTAACCATTTAGGCCTGACGTCGACATTTTAAAAATGTATGTCATTTTTTCTGAAAAACCTCATGTTTCTGTATCAGTGGTTTTCAATATTTCGTATCAAAGACTCCAAAAATTGGCCGCCGACCCCCATCTGAAAATATGTTGTTCCAGTGACCCCCTGGAAACTAAAGATTTGAGGCACATTTTCACGATTTTTCAAAAATAGCAGACCTAAAAGTTCATAGCGCAGCACTCGGTGCCGTGCTATGAGCTTGTAGATCTGCTATTTTTCAATAGCTAAAGCAGGGTTCCCCAATTAATTTTCCTCGAGGGCCATATTTTGACTAGGGTACCAGGCTGGGGGCCGAGTCCGCACGCGTGAGGTCGAGGTCTTGCCCTGAAAATTCATTTTCAGGGCAAGACCTGAAAATGAAAATTCATTTTCAGGGCAGGACCCCATTTGAAAAGGATGCCCAAGGATGCCCAGTTTTTTTTTTTTTTTAATTCTTCCGCGGGCCACAAGGGGGCGCTCCGCGGGCCGCAAATGGCCCACGGGCCTCCTATTGGGGAACCCTGAGCTAAAGTATAACATAATGCTTACAACACCAAAAGGGTTCCTGCCCCAAAATGGGTTAAAACAAGACAGCGCTTGGGCCTCAGGGGCCTTCGTCAGGTTAAAACAAGACAACGTTTGGGCCTCAAGGGCCTCCGTCAGGTATCACATTGTTTTGGGAGCTTTTAAAACGGTGTGCCGATCTCCTCTTTCCCTGTATGTCCCTATGTCTGAGCACCTCAGCATCCTGGCGTGTTTGGACACTGTTTCACCAGTCTTCTTACTTTCAGCAGCCTTCCGTGGACACTAAATCGGTGCTGTTGTTACTTGCAATAGTCTGGTATTTCTTTCTTTTTGGCCGGGCATGGTGCTCTGGGTCCAGGGTCTGGGTCTGGGGTCCAGGGGGTTGCTCTGGGTCTGGGTCTGGGTTAGGGTTAGGGGTTCAGGGGGGTGCCCTGGGTCTCTGGGGTGCAGATCCCGTAGCCTGTGCACTGGCCTGAAATATGACATATGAAATATGGCCTGAAATAGGAACAAAAAAAACAAAACAAAGAAGAACAAAAAAAAATCATCATCACACACTTAAAAAAACCACAGCGGTCTCCACCTCTGCTCTCTAGTTCAGCTCTGCTCCTCCCACTTCAAACATCTGCTTTCTGAAGCTCCTCCCACTTCAAACATCTGCTTTCTGAACGTCCTCTTCCTCAACTGTCCTAAACATCTGTTTTTGCATTCGTCTTCTGCAGCCGTGTTCATGTGCTCATATTGTCATGCGATGTTCCGCGATGCGAGAGTGTAGTCTTAGTCTAGCCAACACCAACTCTGGACTTGTGAATCGCTGCCCTCCACCCTCGCCTGTCTCACATCAGGGCCTTGAGTGTGGCCTCTACAATGTTGTTAACTAAGGGGTCGCACCACAGTGCATCTACGTAGGTGGCGCTTCTTGCCTTTCCTGGCTTTGGGTCGGGATAGGGGTGAAACCTAACCCTTTGCCCTGGGTTGGGTTGGGTCGGGTTAGGGGCTAAACCTCCCCCTGGGTCGGGTCGGGTTGGGTCGGGTTAGGGGCTAAACCTAGCCCTGGGTCGGCTCCCACAGCGTCATCTTGTCCTGCTGCTGCTCGGTTCACTGAGCACACTCCTGTGCTCTTGCTCTCTCTTCCCGTCTGACTGAAGGGAGTCTCCTCTAATGGTGGTGAGCTCTCGGTCTGTCCGTTTCGTCTTTTACGCCTCCTGGAACCAAGCCTTCCCTGCCGCTGTCCTCCGGCGGTGGTATCTGGGGGGGCTTCCTGGTGCCGTTGGCGGTCGCCATGGCGGCCAGCTCCCACCGGATGTCGTGCGGGAGCCCGGCGTGCTCCAGACCGTACTGAATGACCGCCAGCTTGCACAGTGTCTTCAGACTAGGACTCAGGTCCAGGATGTAGAGGTCGCCGGGCGTCTGCCTGCCCCCGAAGAGCACGATGCGGTCTCCCACCATGCAGCAGCACATCCAGGACATGTAGCACGGCCCGCTGCCCTTTGGCTCCACCTGCTTCCACGAGCTCTCCGGGTTGAACTTCCACAGGTCATTGAAGTTGTTGCCGCCAAATATGTACAGCTCCCCGTTGTGTGCGAAGGCGGACTGGCCCCGCCTCCCCTCGGGGAGGAGTCTGGCGGACGGCGTGCTGAGCCAGCAGTTGGTCTGCGTGTTGAAGGCTCTGATGTCGTTGTAGTGGCCGTCGCCCCCTCGGCCCCCGAACACATACATCTTCCTCCCGATGACGGTGGCCGAGTGCCACTCGGAGGGAGGGGCCGGCTTGCCCTGCGTGCTGATCAGAGACCAGACCATGGTGGTGGTGTCCAGTTTGTAGATGTCGTTGGTGTATCCCTTGAGGAGGTTGAACCCTCCGAACACGTACATGTTCCTGTCCAGGACGCACGCCGAGTGTCCGCAGCGTGCCTCGGGCACCGTGCCGCTGACCCGGGGGTTGAACCAGCGGTGCGTGTCCACGTCGAAGGCGTAGAGCACGTTGCACTTGTCGCCGTAGATGGTCAGCCCGTTGTCCACCTCCTCGATCTCCGTGTTCACGATCCCCCCCCAGATGTAGATGGTGTCCTCCAGCAGCACGGCCGTGTGGCACATGCGCATGGGCACCTCCAGGGGGTGCTCTCGCTCCCGTCTGGTCGCCGCCGCCGCCGCCGGGGGGGGCAGCTCGGTCCAGCGCAGCGACACGGTGTTGAAGACGTGAACGTCGATCTTCTTGGTGTCGTTCTCGCCGTAGCAGTGTCCTCCGAACGAGTACACCTTGTGACCCACTGCCACCGCAGCGTGGAGGAATCTCCGGGGCCCTTTCAGGTGGACCGTCCAGCTCAGCATGAGGAAACTTCTTCTTTCTGGAAAAGAATGGTTGTCCGAGTGGCGCGGCGCCGCGCGCTGATATAGGCCGCGGCGGCACAAACGTCACGCAAAAGCGTGACGTTTGTGCCGCACCGGCGAGTCGGTGAGTTGGGGCGGCCAATGAGGGGAGCCAATGTTTTGGGTTGGCCAATCAGGGGAGCCGGTGAGTTGGGTCGGCCAATCAGGGGAGCCAATGAGTTGGGTTGGCCAATCAGGGGAGCCGGTGACCCTAACCCTAACCCTAGCCATTAACAATAAAGAGACAATATGACAAAAGTTTTCCCTTCAGTGTCAATGGCATTGACCTAAAGACAAACATTAAACCTGTATATAGGAGGGGCTAGGGGAGGGGCTAGCGCCCCTCAAAAAGTGAGGACAGAAAAGTGAAGACTCCAATTGTGATTGGCCGGAATGTGATGATGTATGACGATAAGAGCGCCCCTCACTTCACACAGGTGTGATGTTTATTTCCACACGACAACTCTAATGAGTCTGACATACCATAGTTCAATGTTGAATGAAACATACCATAGATCAATGTTGAATGAAAATGAGTAATAAACATAATAATAATAATAATAATAATAATAATAATAATAATAATAATAATAATAATAATAATAATAATAATAATAATAATAATAACACTCTATGGTGGTTGGCGTCATGCCCTTCGGACCCTATCTCACAGCCCGTTTTTCACGCCCACTTCCGGTAAATAGTGGTGACTTTAACATGGGCATTTACACGTTTTTTTCTCTGGAGAATCTAAGTACATTTTCTAATGTAAAAATGTGACAGACCAATATTATTATGAAGCAAACAATATGGTAAATCAGCTCGAACAGATAGAACAAACCTTACCTTGAGAAAACAAAAGTTGTAGACTTCTTAAATTACCTCTGTTAACATGAAGCGTCTATGGAGTGACGTCACGCTATCACCACTAACCCCGAAAGGGGGCGTATTAAGGGGGGCGGGGAAATTCTGTGAGATAGGCTGCATCAAAGAAGGAGAGGACGCAAAGTGACGCAATCGCGTAACGTAGGCACGTCGAAGCAGCGAGCAGCAGCAGTGTTGCCATGTCTGCTTTTTATAAGCGACTTATAAACCCTTGTTTTATTATTATTATTGTCGGTGGTTGTTCTTTCTAAAGTGTAGTTGCTTATTTTTGTCTTAATTCCTAAATGTTGTTCAAAGCTGTGCTTCTCACACACTATCAAGTCAATTAATAATATGGATTTGGTGCCAAAGGATTAATACAAGATTTGTGTTGTTAAGAAAAAAACGTATCCAATAATATTCCACATTTTCCCCTTTTTTTCATTTTTATTATTATAATTAAATATCAGATCTACAAGCTTACAACGCGCCGTCCTCTCCATATAAACCAACATAGTTTTCCAGTGCTCATTTTTGTATTCGCTTCTTTTCATTTTCATAGGTTCATAGGTTTGCTTATAATCTTCTCGCCAAAGAATCTGGCAACCCGGGTGTGGAGTTGGCCACCATCTTGTTTCCACATGAACGCCATCATTCTCCAACAGGCAGCAGCTGAGCAGCAGCGCGAGACACGACGACTCGGAGGAAACCACGGAAATACTAGAGAATACTAAAGAATAACACTTTATAAGTTTATATCGAGGCTTTTTAATCGGGATATTATCATTTGAAACGTGACGTCGTCACATATGGACTGTTTATTAATGGTGTTAAAGGAGTAAAGCAAACGATTCGGTCGCTCGAGCCGCCGCTCGCGCTCCGCGTCCGCCATTAAGAGTAGGAGGGGAGAGGGGAACGGAGCCCGCTATCTCCTGGGCTGTAGAGAGTAGGAGGGGAGAGGGGAACGGAGCCCGCTACCTCCCGGGCTCCAGCACCACCACCATGGCCCAGGCCTGCGCGGACGCCTGCCGGGAGTACCTGTCCTCCCTGGAAGACCTGACCTTCAACTCCAAGCCTCACATCAACATGCTCACCATCCTGGCGGAGGAGAACCTGCACGCGGCCAAGGATATCGTCGCAATTATCGAAGCGCAAATCAGCAAGGTTTTTATAACATGATATAAAAAAAATAAAACGTCGACAAAAAGGTTATTATACATGTACAAATAAAACGACGAAAAGGTTTTATTATTTATTTATATACACAGATGAAGCGACGACTAGGTTTTTTTTATACAATAAGCAAACAGATTAAAGATTAAATGCATAAATAAATATGGCGGCGCCTCGATGAGTTTTAACAACGACAGTTAAGCCACTTCCTTCCTATCTTTATTATAGTATTCTGCGTTAAGTTCTTATCTTTATATAATATTTATTCTTATACAGTTATTCTTATCTTTATTCCTCTATTATTCCATTCATGTTGTCGTTGTTTGGTTGTTGTGTTGATGCTAATGCTAATGCTAGCGTTAGCATCGTGTCGGCAGCTTGTAGCATGGATGACGTATTTACTTTAATAACGTTATTGTCCTAATATAAATACATCTGTGTATTTTAATAACGTAGCTGTGGTTATTATCATAATATAGACACGTCTAATTCTACTGGAGGTGCATATATGGACATGTGTCACTCTGTGGCATGTTGTAGATTTAGTTTTTACACCCATTATAATGGAATTTTGATCACGAGACCCAATAACTACATAATGTCAACTAAATCTCCAGGTTTTCTTCAGAATATGACACTGATTTACTACAACACTATGTATGGAATATTAGGCACAATGTTTTATTTGCGGGTCCATTTGGTTCCATGTGTTAAAGGGCTAGCTCACTTTGTTTTTGTGGTAATATTATTGTCCGGCCATTTTGAAATGCCCCCCTCATCCCAGCATGGCAACGCGCTGATGGCTTGTAGATCTGTTATTTTTTCTTTTCCGTTGACCAGCGACAGCGTCATGCTCCAGGGTTTACTCAATGAGCTTTATTATAATTATAATATTATTACTATTATTATAATTATTATTAATAATAATCGGTGATTAATTTGGAACCCCAACTCCTTCCTGTTGTAATAAACAAGTATTACAGACTATAATGTATAATATGTATTCATATAATAATCATAATGGTTCTGTTACATTGACTGTGAGCAGGAGTTTTTTTTTGGACAATGTGGCATTGAACTGTGTGTGTGTGTGTGTGACAGTGAGAGTGCGTGTGAGCGCTGAGAGACGGCATGTGCGCGCGCCTGTGTGAGCGTGCATGTGTGTGACATTGAGTGAGTGTGTAAAAATGATTCACAGCCGAGCTACACCAAGCGTGTGTGTGCGGCGCGTGTGAGTATATACGTGCACACGCGCTTTGAAAACACGCCTGGTGTAGCTCAGTTCTATGACTGCTGGTCACTGTCAACGAATCACACTGCTGTTCACTGTCAATGGTTGTACAAAAGATAAAGATTATGTCATCAAGACGTCAATGCCTGCTTTTATAAAAGATACAGATAGTGTTGTCAACCATTTATAAAAGATAACTATAGTGTTGTCAACCTAGTCCTAAATATAAATAAATAAATAGATAAATATAGTGTCAACCTTTTTATAAAACATTTTATAAAATATAAACCTTTTCTAAAAGATACAGTTAATGTCAAACTAGTCCTTTTCTAAAAGATAGAATGTCACGTAGTCCTTTTTAATAAAAGATAAAGATCATGTTAACTTTTAAGCCCCCTAAAGTTGACCACTGGAGTGGAACCTCCTCATTTGAGTCCTTGGATTCTACTAGCCTGGGCACCATTTCATTTGGGTATATGATCCTGTCGGGAGCGGATGATAGTCGACAGGCAGGAACAACAGGCGGCAACTTCTTTTCCCTCAAACCGATTTTTCTCAAAAAAAGCTATAGGCTATATGCTATTGAGACAAATCTGTTTGAGGGAAAAGGAAGTCGCCGCCTGTTGTTCCTGCCTGTCCGACTACAAAACAATACTACAACATGACGTAACGATATCATCCGCTCCCGACCGGATCATACAGACTTTTGAAACAGACCAGGCTTTCCTCCGAGGTGGTGGAAAGCCTGGTGAGGCAAGGTTAGGATTCTACAGCTTTGCGTTGAGTTGGAAATGTTGACACAATCTGGATCCAACTAAAGACTGAAGTTCTGTCTTCTAAAATAGTGGCATTCTGGTTCAAACTAAAGACTAAAATAGTGGCATTCTGGTTCAAACGAAAGACTAAAATAGTGACATTCTGGTTCAAACTAAAGACTAAAATAGTGTCCAGGCGTGTTTTTCTTTTTAAAAACATGGTGACAATAATTGAATAAATGTGTATTTGTTGCTTTTGTTGAATGAGCTAAAATGTTAAATGTTGTTTCACAGCTCCTTCCCCCCTCCTCTCTCTCTCTCTCTCTCTCTCTCTTCCGTAGCTCGTTAGCACATTTTAATTAACGTGTAGTGTAATATCGATAGCTGTTTCTACTAAAGTTGATGACCGACCGCACGACTTATCTACCATTTGACAGAATTCACCAGTAAATATTGATTTTTGAAATGTTTCAATGATGGTTAAAGAAAATAAGCAAAAAAAAGAAAAAAACCCAAATGTGATAATAAAACATGTGAAATGTGCTTTTTGTCATTTTTTATTTCCCAGTTGCAGTTTCTTGGTATACTGAGTGTTGATTGGTTCTTATTCTGAGCTGCTAATTCACTGATTGGTTGTTTATTCTAAACTGGTGCCGAGCTCCTCATTTACTCACTAGTGATTGGTGGGCTTCTAGGAGCAGCCCAGTGATTGGTTGGTTAGGCAGTATTTCAACACCTGGTTGGTTAACGGGACTAAATGCAGAGTTAACTCTTTAAGGGCCGTTCAGGTTTCAGATTTGCTACGAGGTGTTACATGGAATAACGTGACCTATAGAGTAATGTGTCCCGTGTTACATGGGATAATGTGACCTATAGAGTAATGTGACCTGTGTTTCCAGTGATCTTATGTAAGCTCATAAACGCATCGTGATTAGGCCCGTCACCATCGGGACATTCTGATTGGGCGATTAGTTGTCGCTCAAATAATTTAGAACATTATGAATACAATATTTTGTGAGGGTATTTTGGGCGTGGTAAACAAGAGGTGCACATAACAGATCTGACAACATAACTGGAATATAAATGCAATACCTTTTATACTGAAATTCACCACTAGTTGAAACGGCCGATCTGCATCTGAGCTTGTAGATCTGCTATTTCCACAAAGAAAATCTATCTATTTCAACATGGGAATGATTGTGACGATTATGCAATACATAATTGCAATTATCTCACATAATTGTGATTGGTGGATAATGTAACGATAGTGACACAGCCCTAATGTGATTGGTGGATAATGTAACGATAGTGACACAGCCCTAATGTGATTCGTGGATAATGTAACGATAGTGACACAGCCCTAATGTGATTGGTGAATAATGTAACGATAGTGACAGAGCCCTAATGTGATTGGTGGATAATGTAACGATAGTGACACAGCCCGAATGTGATTGGTGGATAATGTAACGATAGTGACACAGCCCTAATCGTGATGCGTTGTGATCTTATGGATCCGGCGCCACACGGTCGCACAGCGGAGAATAATACATTAGGAGACGAGAGAGAACCAACCTCAGGGTTTCAGCCATGTTGCTGCGAACCAGTTCAACAACATACTGGTTTGAACTGGTTCACAACCAGCAGCCACTGGTTTGAAGAACTGGTTCACAACCAGCAGCCACTGGTTTGAAGGGGTTTATAAACTAGAAGGTGTGACGACGCATCATCTCGTCACGAGTCTTGAATCTGAACTGTCCTTTAGGCCTCTTAGACGTTCTAAAATGGCATCTTTAATGCTGTTAATTAATACTCACCTGGGTTTAATTCTAGCGTAGGAGGTTTTACTCTGAAGGACTGGTTGATAAAACCCTGGTAATGTACAGAGGGAGAGAGAGACACTCTCTCTCTCTGGAGGTAACCTAAAACATTTCCTGACTGGAGAGAAGACACTTTTCCAACTTCAACTGATGGACATTCATTTTCAAGGTGGATTTTTCTTCAAGAAGAACACAATTTTTTTGCATTTGGCTGGTCGGATTTTTCCCCCTTTTTTTCTCCTTGAAGACTGGTTTTTGTTTTTCTCCATTCTATGTGGGTGAAGATTTAGGATGTGGAGTTTTTTTCCATCGCCTTTTTACTGAACTCGGCAGACTGACACCGAACCCGAAGCACATTTTGACTTTTTCTACTTTTCCTATTTTTGGGGGCGATGTGGGGGAGGAGGGGGAATGGGGGTATTTTAGGGGCCCCCCGGGGGCCCCCTAAAATACCCCCATTCCCCCTCCTCCCGGAACCTTTTTTTTAGTATATATATATATATATATATCTTTTTACATTGAATGTTAATGAAGTGTTTGTCTTAACTGTGTTGTCTTGTAAACTTGTTGAGTTTTTTCCCCTCACCTCCAGGCGCCTGCCGCGGAGAAGCTGCCCGTATTGTACTTAGTGGATTCCATAGTGAAGAATGTGGGAGGAGAATACCTTGCTGTGTTTGCTAAAAACCTAGTCACTTCATTTATATGTGTCTTCGAAAAGGTAAACACACCCTCTCTTCTGCTAAAAACTACTGCATTTATGTCTTTATGCTACAAACCTACTGCATTTATGTCTTTATGTCTTTGAAAAGGTACACACACCCTCTCTTCTGCTAAAAACGACTGCATGTATGTGTCTTTGAAAAGGAACTTCTCTGCTTCTAAAACATAGTTAAAATAGCCAATCTACAAGCTCACATGTTGATGTAGATGTGTCTATTCAAAAATGTTTTTCAAAATATAAAAAAGAAAGGCAAATATGTTTAGGGATAACGGGTTTAGCATGGACGAAAATAGCGCCCTATCTTGCACCACCCCTTACCCCCAAACTACTACCCCTTACCCCTAAACTACTACTTGCCATTTTTTACTATTTAATAACATTTTAAAATACTAGCCAATCTACATCGACACGTTGTGAGCTTGTAGATCGGCTTTTTGAACAATCTTTAAATGTTTTAAGTTTGTGAAATGGGAAATAAGTTGAGCGGTAAGGGGTGGCTCAAGATAGAGCTGCAACAGAGCACCGAAGTCTGACGTCACTTTCAGTAGAGGGCACCAACACACAGGTTCATGTATTTTTTTATTTGCATTGAAATCTCCATAGGGCGATTTTAGGTCGCTTCATATAAGTCGCTTCATAACTGCGTTTGAAAAATAAACCCGACCACTCCGGACTTTCTGTCAGGGGAGTGGCTGTGAGTGACATTCAGTTTCTGTTGTGCGACGGGCAGATGCAGCCACCCCCCCTACCCGGAAATGTAGTCTCTGGGTTGTTTGACAAGTTTCTAACGCTTATTTTGTTACTCTTTGGGTATATTTGTACATTTCCACCTTCAGTCGATGCTTCATATCCATATGAGTGAAAAGGGGTGATCGGTTTATTTTTCAAACACAGTTCTTATATGAGGCGATCTAAAATCCCCCTATGGAGATTACAATGCAAATAAAAAGTACATGAACCTGTGGACTGACGCCCTCTACTGACAGTGACGTCAGGACTTCGGTGCTCTACTGCATTTATGTTTTTGAAAAGGTACACACAACCTCTTGTGATAACCTAGTCACTACATCTGTCTTTGAAATGGTGCACTATGACTATGTACACACTGGGTGCATTTTGGTCCGACAAACTAACCAGCCCGACACACAGTAGTCCGACACCCCAAACCCTGACCTAACGCTAACCGCACACGGAAGCAATCCACCGGTGAGTCTTAACCTGCCATACATCAGTCTTAACCGGCCACACATCTGTCTTAACCGGCCACACATCTGTCTTAACCAGCCACACATCAGTCTTAACCGGCCACACATCTGTCTTAACCGGCCACACATCTGTCTTAACCGGCCACACATCAGGTCTTAACCGGCCACACATCAGTCTTAACCGGCCACACATCAGTGTTAACCGGCCACACATCTGTCTTAACCTGCCACACATCTGTCTTAACCGGCCACACATGTCAGACTGAACCAACATCTCCTGCTAAACTCCTAGTCATTTCATTTGTGAAAAGGAACACAACCTCTTGCTGTTTTCACCAAAAGGCTGTTCAAGTCCTTAATGTACTGTCGACAGAACGGCGTTGCTTGTCGACAGAACGGCGTTGCTTGCCGACAGAGCGGCGTTGCTTGCCGAGCATGGACTGTTATTGTATTTTAAACGTCTCCATGTTTTAACCTCTGGTGTTTTTCCGTACATTTACGCCCTGCTAAACTTCCTCATACTACTTCAAACTTTTTTAAATAGTTCAAATAGCCGATCTGCAAGCTCACGTGTCCATGTAGATCTACAAACTCACAACGTGTCCATGTAGATCTACAAGCTCAACGTGTCCATGTAGATCTTCGTGTCCATGTAGATCTTCAAGCTCACAACGTGTCCATGTAGATCTACAAGCTCACAACGTGTCCATGTAGATCTACAAGCTCACAACGTGTTCATGTAGATCTACAAGCTCACAACGTGTCCATGTAGATCGGCTAGTTGAACAATTTAAAAATGTTTCTCAAAATAGTAAAAACAAATATGGCTACGTATCCCTGAACTATTTTGAGAAACATTTATCCATTGTGTTGTACCAGGGACCGCAGAAGAGAAGAGAAATAAATACAAATCAAAAGTTTCCAAACATTTTTGAGATAGTTAACCCATTTAGGGCCGATTCATACTCCTATTTTAGAGCCGAATAAAAGTCTGTTGGGCTCTGTAGAGCCTACAATGTGGCGTAATTTGAGGTTCGGGGGGGGCGGGGACCGTCCTAAAGTCGGCTCTTCGGTGCTACTGAAAATTTCTGACGAGCCGAAATCATTTCGGCACTACAGCGCCGAAACAGCAGTAAAATAGGAGTATGAATCGGCCCTTAGGCCTGACCTCAAAATTAAAAAAAAATCTTTTAAATCCTTTAAATAAATATTTTCACGATTTTTCAAAAATAGCAGACCTACAAGCTTGTAGTGCGCCACTCGGTGGCGTGCTATGAGCTTGTAGATCTGCTATTTTTCAATAGCTAAATTATAACGTAATGTTTAAAACACCAAAAGGGGTTCCGGCCCAAAATGGGTTAAAAAAGTTGTAAAGCTCCCCTTTACAAGCTTGTAGATCTGCTATTTTGGAATAGCTCAACAACATACAAATGGATAAAGCTGTTAAAATGATTAACCCTAGAACAATAAACAGGGTGAATTTCACCCTGACAATTATATTTTTGTGATTTTATTTTTTCATAATGTTGATGTCTGAGGGCGGGTCTTTCAGTACCTTCATGATGCTCAGTGACATCATAATGATGTCTGAGGTGGGCGGGTCTTTCAGTACCTCCATGATGCTCAGTGACATCATAATGATGTCGGCGGGTCTTTCAGTACCTTCATGATGCTCAGTGACATCATAATGATGTCTGAGGTGGGCGGGACTTTCAGTACCTTCATGATGCTCAGTGACATCATAATGATGTCTGAGGTGGGCGGGTCTTTCAGTGCCTTCATGATGCTCAGTGACATCATAGAAGGTAGGGTTGTTTCCCCGCCCACATCCCTGCTTTTTCTTACAGGCAGGTGTTGGGGTGATTAAGGCCCTTTCTCGGCCCCACCTCTCTCCCTGTGTTTTAGGATCCAAGATGGCCGCAGCACCAGGAGGGCGTGGCCTTACTGGGCTGCGTTCACACATTCTAGACACCTGTCTTGCGTTTGTCTTGTGTCTGTGTTTAATGGCCACTCCAATGCATGTCCAATGGAAGCCCCGATGGTTTGACCAAACATTTTGTTTGATGGTGGGGAGGGGGGGCAGAACACATCCATCAAAGCTGTGTTCAGACACAAGTCAGGTGTCAGACACAAGGCAAGTGTCTTGAATGCAGCCCAGTAAGGTCATCGATGCCGCCCGCTCACCTACGCCCCACCCCCTCCTGGTGCTGCGGCCATCTTGGATCCTAAAACACAGGGAGAGAGGTGGGGCAGAGAAAGGTCCTTATTACACGCACAATGGACCTTTTTATTGTATTATTCTTCACTGGACCATTCTCACATTTCTCAAGTTTTTCACCGATTTTTCCCCACTATTTTATTTTTTATTTTTTCAGTCATGATGAAATATTAAAGAAGAGTAGCTCAAGTTGCCATGTATTGCTGTACTTCAATATGTTTTGATGAGAAATATTTTTTTATGGAATATTTTACATTGGGTAAAATATACCCGTGTTTAGTGATATAAATATATATACATAAATATATGTTTAGTGTTCTAGCATTAAAGGTACTCGCCAAAAAAAGACTTATTTTCTATCCATGAAGGCCTGAATTAATGTAGTTTTTCGCACATTACTGAGCCACATTACTTTAAAATTAATTTTGTTTTTGGCACATTGTTGAGTTTCTGGTAGGCGACGAACACAGTCGCCACAGTCTTTGAGTTGAACCCATTTGGACCTGAGGACGATCCTACAATGGTCTTCTAAATCCAGACAGTTTTCTGCGCAATCCATGTTTCTTTATCGGTGCTTCCCAGTCTTTCATGTCAAGCACCACAAAAACTATATGTAATCCATCTAACGACCTCCATCTGAAATGATGTTCCAGGGACCCCCCCCCCCCCAGAAGCAAAGATTTGAGTTAAAAACGTTCACTCTGAAAGTTTCACGATTTAAAAAAAATAGCAGATCTACAAGCTTGTAGATCTGCTATTTTTCAACAGATAAAGTATAACACAATGCTTATAAAACACCGGAAGGGGTTCCCGCCCTGAACGGGTTCATGCGTGTGTTTCAGGCCTCTGGTTGGTTGTCATTGTGTTGCTAGGTGTATTTTTCAGGCCTGTGGTTGGCTGTCGTTGTGTTGCTAGGTGTATTTTTCAGGCCTGTGGTTGGCTGTCGTGTTGCTAGGTGTATTTTTCAGGCCTGTGGTTGGTTGTCATTGTGTTGCTAAGTGTATTTTTCAGGCTTGTGGTTGGCTGTCGTTGCTGCTAGGTGGATGAGGGAACCAGGAAGTCTCTGTTCAAACTGCGCTCCACCTGGGACGACGTGTTCCCGCTGAAGAAGCTGTACGCTCTGGACGTCCGGGTCAACTCGGTGGACCCGGCCTGGCCAATCAAACCTCTCCCTCCCACGGTCAACGCCAGCAGTATCCATGTCAACCCACGCTTCCTCATGCAGGTCAGCACGCATGCACCGCACGCAACGCAACACACGCATGCACGCACGCACAAATAAAACACTAAGGGTTGCCCACCTGCCCCTGGCAGCTAAATAAAACACTAAGGGTTGCCCACCTGCCCCTGGCAGCTAAATAAAACACTACGGGTCGCCCGCCTGCCCCTGGCAGCTAAATAAAATACTAAGGGTTGCCCACCTGCCCCTGGCAGCTAAATAAAACACTACGGGTTGCCCACCTGCCCCTGGCAGCTAAATAAAACACTAAGGGTTGCCCACCTGCCCCTGGCAGCTAAATAAAACACTAAGGGTTGCCCACCTGCCCCTGGCAGCTAAATAAAACACTAAGGGTCGCCCACCTGCCCCTGGCAGTTAAATAAAACACTACGGGTCGCCCACCTGCCCCTGGCAGCTAAATAAAACACTAAGGGTGTCAACCCTTAGTGTTTTAGCGGTCCCGTCGCTAGTCGCGTTAGAATTAATCATACCTCCCGTTGTCGATCGCCTCTAGAGTGTTTTGGCTACATTTAGCTGCTTCAGCCACATCCGGGATAACACCTGGTCCGTCGCTAAATGTGCTCCGCTGCTATAAATCGCTGGGCTCTGATTTAACCCATTTAGGCCTGACGTCGAAATTTAAAAAATGTCTTCTAAATTCTGACAGTTTTCTGAAATACCTCGTTCCTGCATTAGTGGTGCTCCATATTTCATGGGAATCTTTTGGGGTCAGGGACCCCAAAAATGATATGAAATTGGCCGCCGACCCCCATCTGAAAATATGTTGTTCCAAGGACCCAGAACAGAAGCAAATATTTGAGTTAAAAACTTTGGCTCTGAAAGGATATTATATATTCAAAGATTTGCGTCACATTTTCACGATTTTTCAGAAAAATCGAGCTTGTAGATCTGCTATTTTTCAATGGCTAAAGTATAACATAATGCTTTAAAACACCAAAAGGGGTTCCCGCCCAAAATGGGTTAATGGATTAAATAACCCCGGGCGATTAGAGTGTTAACGTCATGTCTCCTGTGTTGTGATTGGACCAGGCCGAGGAGTCGTCTCCGCGGGCCAGCCCCCCGCGGCCCTCGGCTCCGCCCCCGGCCCCACCCCTGGCCCCTCCCCCTCCGGCGGTCTCCCTGGAGGCCAGCCTGACCCAGGAGCAGCTCATCAGGCAGCAGCTGTTAGCCAAACAGAAACAGCTGCTGGAGCTGCAGCAGAAGAAGATCGAGCTGGAGCTGGAGCAGACCAAGGCTCAGCTGGTATGACCCGTCTGTCTGCTTGTCTGTCTGTCTGTCTGTCTGTCTGTCTGTATGTCTAAATGAGATATTTTAGTCTTTGCATTCGCCTGTAAGGTGGTTGAGGCTAGGGGAGGGGCTACGGGCTAAGATGGAGTCTGAAGAGGAGGGTTTTCACATAGATATTAAAAAACTAGATGCCTCATTGGTCGCTGCAGTTCGTTGGAGTGATGTGTGTTGATGGAGGGGTGGAAGAATTTACGCTGGGAGAGGAAGTACGCCGGAAGTGTGGAAGGCACGTTGCGTCACGCAACGTGCCCTCTCTTGAGGACATACGCTCCAGAGCCGGAAACGGCGTCTACATTTATATCTATGGGTTTTCAGACTGCGGTGGAAGATTGGGAGTGATTCTGTAGTTCTGACTGTAATGGGAAGTTCATTCCATAGTTTAGATTGGGAGTGAGTCTGTAGTTCTGACTGCAATGGGAAGTTCATTCCATAGTTTAGATTGGGAGTGAGTCTGTAGTTCTGACTGTAATGGGAAGTTCATGCCATAGTTTAGATTGGGAGTGAGTCTGTAGTTCTGACTGCAATGGGAAGTTCATTCCATAGTTTAGATTGGGAGTGAGTCTGTAGTTCTGACTGCAATGGGAAGTTCATTCCATAGTTTAGATTGGGAGTGAGTCTGTAGTTCTGACTGCAATGGGAAGTTCATTCCATAGTTTAGATTGGGAGTGAGTCTGTAGTTCTGACTGCAATGGGAAGTTCAATTCCATAGTTTAGATTGGGAGTGAGTCTGTAGTTCTGACTGCAATGGGAAGTTCATTCCATAGTTTACATTGGGAGTGAGTCTGTAGTTCTGACTGCAATGGGAAGTTCATTCCATAGTTTACATTGGGAGTGAGTCTGTAGTTCTGACTGTAACCATAACTCTGGACTATAAGTAATAATTATGTGTGTTTTTAACCCTCTCATTCCAGGCTGGGAACTTTGTGTTGAATCCCCCCCCCATCCCTCCCCCCCCCTCGCAGACCCCCCCCAGCCCCGCTGCCCCCCCGCCGGTCACCAGAGACCCCAGACTCAACAGGAACTCCGGCTCCGGCTCCCGGTCCAAAGACCAGGTTTCTGCTCCCTCCTCATCACCGGGCGTCCGCCCCAAAGAGCAGAAAGTCCACGCCCCTCAGGCTGCCACCCACCGACCCAAAGACCACGCCCCCCTTGCGTCGGCGCCCCGGTAAGGCCCTGTCAATCATTTTCCTTCAAAGGAAGTTATTACAATTTGAATTTTATGGACTTTTGATATAAAATACACAATCACGATGTCTTCAGCTGGTCGGCCTAAAATGTATTACATTTACACCCTTTATTTATTACATTACACCCTAAAAACACCATTACATTTATTACATCACACCCTAAAGACACCATTACATTTATTACATCACACCCTAAAAACACCATCGTTACATTTCCAGTCTTGAGATTGTATTGTGCTTTATTCCATGTGTTACATCATGGTGTAATCGTCGTCATTGTTTGAGATATTGTCATTAATGTATCGTAATGTTTTCCATGGTTTCCGCAGCCCCGCGGCCCCCCGCTCCAACAAGGAGCACCAGGCGGGCCCCCCCACGCGGCCCCCCGCCAAGAGAGAGGCGGGCCCCCCCACGGAGCGCAGGGTGGTGGACAAGCAGAAAGGTGGAGGTGAGGACCATAAATAACCCTTATGGTTTATCTAGAGGCAGATAATAGATAGAAATAATATTATTATTATTATTATATTATTATAATATGTATTCAAAGATTTGCGCCACATTTTAATGATTTTTCAAAAATAGCAGATCTACAAGCTCGTAGCTATTTTTCAATAGCTAAATTATAACATAATGTTTAAAACACCAAAAGGGATTCCCGCCCAGAATGGGTTAAGTCATGGTGAAACTGTCCTCCACTAGGAAATATCTTTACTGTGTTTCTGATCTGTTCCTCCTCAGAACAGGGAGTTCATGTGGTTCAACAAAAAGGAGCATTTTTTAAGTTGTATTATTGCGGTGATAAAACTATAGTTGTCATCCTCACTGTGACGTGTGATCTTAATCGCTACAGGGGGAGGAGTCCCAAGGCGGGAGGCGGCGTCATCGGAACATCAAAAGTCCAAATCCAAGTCTCCTTCGCCCATCGTCCCGCCCCCTAAGGGGCGGGGCAGTGACATCATCACCCCTCCCCCCAAAGTGCGGGGCAGTGACATCATCACCCCTCCCCCCAAAGGGAGGGGCAGTGACATCATCACCCCTCCCACTAAAGGGAGGAGCAATGAACCCTTGTTAAAGAAGGACCCTCGCCTCCTTCAACCCAAGCGACTCCCCGAGAAGACTGGAGAGGACGACATCGCTAAGAAGAGACAGATAGACAGGTAACTACACTACCCACAATACATCACTACACTACAATACAGTACTGGAGAGGACGACATCGCCAAGAAGAGACAGATAGACAGGTAACTACACTACCCACAATACATCACTACACTACACTACAGTACTGGAGAGGACGACATCGCCAAGAAGAGACAGATAGACAGGTAACTACACTACCCACAATACATCACTACACTACAGTACTGGAGAGGACGACATCACCAAGAAGAGACAGATAGACAGGTAATATAATACACTACACTACCCACAATACATCACTACAGTACACTACCCACAATACATCACTACACTACAGTACAGTACAGTACTGGAGAGGACCACATCGCTAAGAAGAGACAGATAGACAGGTAATATAATACACTACACTACAATACCCACAATACATCACTACAGTACACTACACTACCCACAATACATCACTACACTACCCACAATACATCACTACACTACAGTACACTACTGGAGAGGACGACATCGCTAAGAAGAGACAGATAGACAGGTAATATAATACACTACACTACAATACCCACAATAGGAGACAGACAGGTGAGTCTTAGTCCTGTGACAGACAGACAGGTAAATACAAATATAATAACTATTAATGTAATATAATCAATCAATTCATCATTGTTAGTTAAGTTCTACTGATGCTCAATTTGCATCTTATTGCCTTCTATGACAGCTGTGAATGTATGTTTTTGATAATTGTCAGCAATCGTTTAGGACTCTTTCTTTTTTTTAAACAATTTGTGTGCCCAAGACGTCCACAGACGTCCTGGGAAATCCCGCTATGTAGTGCCCAAGACGTCTGTGGACGTCTTAGCAAAAAAAACAAAATATGTCAAAAAAAATGAATGTAAAAAGTGGGCACCCTGGGTTACTATTTTGAAAGTGTTGTGTGGGCACACAGTGTTAATATAATAAAATGTGATTTAGTGTAACATTATAAAATCTGAACTATTTGTAATGTTTTATATTTAGTATTTAATGTATAATTCAAATGAAACAATGAAACGTTAACTCACAGGAAGGAGAGAGAGGAGGTGTCAGGAGGCGGAGCCAAAAAGCTGGCCAATGGCTCGCTGGGGAAGCGCGAGCAACACGGCCAATCGGGCGAGAGGGGCGGAGAGCAGCGCGGCCAATCGAGCGAGAGGGGCGGAGAGCAGCGCAGCCAATCGAGCGAGAGGGGCGGAGAGCAGCGTGGCCAATCGAGCGAGAGGGGCGGAGAGTTGAAGACGGGCGGAGGAAACGCCCGGACCAACGCCCGCAAGCGCTCGCGCTCTCCGACCCCGCCCCCCTTCCCCTGTAGCTCCTCCCCCAAGAGGAAAGAGAGGAGGAGAAGCCCCTCCCTCTCCCCGGGAGGAGGGAAAACCCGGAGGCCGGCCACGCCCAGGAAGAGGACCAAACGACCTCCGGAGGAGCGGGACTCTCCCCGGGTCCATCACTCCTCCTCTTCCTCCTCCTCGGACGCCAAGGAGCCTCCTCTTCACTCCAGACGGAGCGCCTGGGAGGAGAGCAAGCAGTAAGTTATGTTAGGCCCACCCATCTGGGAGGAGTTAAGATAGGCCCACCCATCCGGGATGAGTTAAGATAGGCCCACCCATCTGGGAGGAGTTAAGATAGCCCCACCCATCTGGGAGGAGTTGAGATGGGCCCACCCATCTGTAAGGAGTTAATATGGGCCCACCTATCTGGGAGGAGTTAATATGGGCCCACCCATCCGGGAGTAGTTAAGATAGGCCCACCCATCTGGGAGGAGTTAATATATGCCCACCCATCTGGGAGGAGTTAATATGGGCCCACCCATCCGGGAGGAGAGCAAGCAGTCCTGTAGTCCTATTGTGATGAAATGTAGACCTGACCTGTCCTGAAAGGTAGTTCTGTTGTGATATATTTCATCATGTCTTCTCTCTGTCAGTCTGAAGCAGTCAGAGGAGGCTCATGGGAAATGTAGTCCTATTGTGTTGAAATATAGTTCTGTTGTGATGAAATGTAGTTCTCTTGTGATATATTTCATCATGTCTTCTCTGTCAGTCTGAAGCAGTCAGAGGAGGCTCATGGGAAATGTAGTCCTATTGTGATTAAATATAGTTCTGTTGTGATGAAATGTAGTTCTCTTGTGATATATTTCATCATGTCTTCTCTCTCAGTCTGAAGCAGTCAGAGGAGGCTCATGGGAAATGCGGTCCTCAGAGACACGTCCTCCAGAAGTCCTACAGCACGCCTCCCCCGGCGCGGCCCCCCCACCCCGGCCTCCCGAGGACCCCCAAACACCGTCTGAGTGTCGACGCAAACCTGCAGATCCCCGACGTCCTGAACTCAGCCAGCAAGAGAGACCTGCTGAGACGCGTAAGACACACAAACACAATTCACGACACAGGTCCCTCAATACGGAAACAGGAGCAAGCTTTAAGATAGGCTTAGAAACACCTTGTTGTTGTCCTGCTCTTAGAAACACCTACCATAGAAAAAATAAATTGTATCTATCCGATACATGTGAATACAATGCAAGTGTTTACTTGTTACTTATATAATAATACTTGGTAATACTTTTAAATGTAGTATGCCAGTATGACTTAATTATATAATTAATATTTTCCAGGCGTCGAGGCGTCTAGAGAGCGGTGAGATCTCTCAGGAGGACTTCCTGAACGTGGCTCATCAGATCAAACAGCTCTTCCAATACCGCGAGGAGAAGAAGATGGCCCCGCCCCCCGGCGCTAGCCCCTCCCCCCAGGCGCTCTACTACCAGCACAAGTCCAAGCTGAGGAGGACGCAGCTGGCCTCCCAACACCAGGGGGCGCCACAGCGCTGCAGTGCCGGAGAGGAGGAGCCTGACGAGGAGGAGGAGGAGTCAGAGGGCGCTGCCCGAACGTCCAGAGAGAGAGACAGAGCAGGTAGGATGCTCGAACGCCCAGAGAGAGAGAACAGTTAGGATGCTTGAACGCCCAGAGAGACAGAACAGGTAGGATGCTCGAACGCCCAGAGAGAGAGAACAGTTAGGATGCTCCCAGAGAGAGAACAGTTAGGATGCTCGAACGCCCAGAGAGAGAGAGAGAGAACAGTTAGGATGCTCGAACGCCCAGAGAGAGAGAGAGAGAGAGACAGAACAGTTAGGATGCTCGAACGCCCAGAGAGAGAGAGAGAGAGAGAGAGACAGAACAGTTAGGATGCTCGAACGCCCAGAGAGAGAGAGAGAGACAGAACAGTTAGGATGCTCGAACGCCCAGAGAAAGAGAGAGAGAGACAGAACAGTTAGGATGCTCGAACGCCCAGAGAAAGAGAGAGAGAGACAGAACAGTTAGGATGCTCGAACGCCCAGAGAAAGAGAGAGAGAGACAGAACAGTTAGGATGCTCGAACGCCCAGAGAAAGAGAGAGAGAGACAGAACAGTTAGGATGCTCGAACGCCCAGAGAAAGAGAGAGAGAGACAGAACAGTTAGGATGCTCGAACGCCCAGAGAAAGAGAGAGAGAGAGAGAGAGAGAGACAGAACAGTTAGGATGTCATGTTGTAGTTTTCGGTGGTCTGGACTATGAATTGGCCTTAAGAGATCTGCTAAAGTGTGTGTGTGTGTGTGTGTGTGTGTGTGTGTGTGTGTGTGTGTGTGTGTGTGTGTGTGTGTGTGTGTGTGTGTGTGTGTGTGTGTGTGTGTGTGTGTGTGTGTGTGTGTGTGCGTGTGCGTGTGCGCGCGCTCCTGTAGGAGAGAGGAGCAGCAAAGAGAGAGAGGAACATCACACTCCGATGATCGAGGAGTACAACCACGGGAAGGACTTCCCTTCCAGTCGTAAAGCCTTACAGAGCCTCCCTCGATTCAGACGCAAGGCTGACCTACGGGACACTGGTTAGTTAAACTATTAACTCTTAACTAGTTTACTGGTTTTATACTAAGGTCTGGAGGCTGGCTAGGCCACTCCATGACCTTAACTATAACTAGTTTTATACTAAGGTCTGGAGGCTGGCTAGGCCACTCCATGACCTTAACACCCTGAACGCATTTGGAACCAATACATCAGGGTGCCCAGCGATTTGCAGCTTCAGGGCGTATTTCGAGGTCGCTCCGCACCATTTTGGAAGTACCTACAAGTAGCTAGATGTAGCCAAAAAAACACCCCCGAGGGGCTCGACAACAACAGGAAGTATGATTACTTCTAACTAGGGATGTCCTATCTAGCTAGCTATATATCTTGTGTTGTGTTTATAGCAGACTCCTCACTCAAATATGCACTTGCAGTTTGGGCAACTCCAAAGCAAACATCCAACATTTTATTTACCTGCCATAGTGTCAACCCTTGCCTTACCCCTGTGTCGGATCGGTGGTTAGACTGGCATATTCACCGATAGCGATATGATCCGATATGACAAATAAGGGCCGATCCGATACTTTTCCCGATACCGATACAGTATCGGGACATCTCTACTTCTAACGCGACTAGCGACGGGACCACGATGGGCCGTCAAAAACACAACCTTTGGTTAGAATTGGAAGCATTGATATGACATCGAATGTCATTTAATTATTATGCAAATGAAAATTAATGCGAATGCAAATTTGTTTATAACCTTTTATATGCTTTTTTTTCTGGACTTTTTTGTTGATATTCTGTCTATTTGTTCAAATAAAAGTACCATAAAAAAAAATAGACAGCTCATTTCTTTGTAATCAGGCAAACTTATAAAATCAGCAGGGGATCAAATAACTATTTCCGTCACTGTATGTATTTATGTATTTTATTGTATTTTCTCCTCAGCTGAGAGGGAGTGGACTTCTCTGTATGTGTGTATATATTTATATATGTGTGTATATGTGTATATCTGTATTTATATTTATGTATATCTGTATTTACATTGTATGTATTTCAGCGGAGAGGGAGTGGACCTCGCCCCTCTCGGAGCGCCAGCGCTACGAGGAGCGATCGGGGGGAGAGAGAGAGCGCAGCGGCTACGACCCACCTCTGTCCCGGAGGTTACCACCCCCCCACCACACCCCCCCTCCTCCCCCTCCCCCCAGGAAGTGTCCCAGCCCCCCCGTGGTGGCCCCCGGCCCCCCTCCCGTGGCGGCCCCCCCCCAACGCGGCCCCTCGCCCCTGGCGTTCGAGCGGGAGCGGCTGTCCCCTCTGCAGACGGACTCGGGCGGTTTGAGCCCCGCGCCGCGCTTCGAGAGTCCCAACAGCGTCCACTCTGACGACATGGAGACGTCGGCCAGCCTTCCTCCTCATCACCATCATCATCATCCTCACCCCGACATGGAGACCACACCCCTTCCTGCTCCTCTACCTCGCTCCATCCTCAAGGTAACGTCCTTATAAGGGCATAGCGGGCATACTGTTCTACAGCTCCATCTCACTGAATTAGAATATTTTGTAAAATTTCTTCTGTAATAAAATTCAAAAAGTGAAACTTTAATATATTCTCAATTCATTGTGCATAATGAATTGTGCATTTTGTTTTAATCTTGGCGTACAGCTCATACAAATCTAAAAATCCTATCAATGAATTAGAATATTTTACGAGACCGATAAAAAAATGTTTGATCTACGGGTAGATCGCGATCTACCTTTTGGGCACACCTGGCCTAAATCATCACTGTGTAGTTTTGGCACTGTGGGCACTGGGCAGGTGCCTAGTGCTGCTGGAAAAGGAAAATCAGCATCAACATAAAGCTTGTCAATGTACGGAGGCACACAGTGCTGTAAAATATCATAATAGATGGTTGTGTTGAGACTCTGGACATGACGAAACACAGTGATGATTTAGGCCATGTTATCTGCATGGTGTTGGTCCACTGACAGTGAAAACTTAACACTGGTTTCAACACAGCCATCTTTTTAGAGTACATTTAGAGTACATTGGGAATCCAATCGACGGATGCATAGGACGTGTGTCTGAATAAGGCTGATTCTGATGATTCTGATTGGTTGTGCAGGTTCCAGGCTCCTCCCCTCCGGTCGTCCCCCACACCCCCCTCCCCCCCAGGCCACGCCCCCCCACCCATCACTATGACAACGGGCCGTCACACCCTCCCCAGCAAGGAGGAGGGGGAGGGAGGTTCGACGAGCCCCTCCCCCACCACCACGGGCCAATGAGAGGCTTCGACGGACCGGCCCGCCCTCCCGTTGGACAGCAGCAGCCCCGGCGGTTTGACGAGCACTTTGACGGACCAATGAGACGCTTCCAGCAGCACCGCCCCCCCATGCAGCGCTTTGACGGGCCCGCCCACATGGGGCCTGGACCAATGAGGTTCGAGGGACCCGTGCAGCCCGGACCAATGAGGTTTGAGGGGCCCAATCAGCCCGGACCAATGAGGTTTGAGGGGCCCAATCAGCCAATGAGGTTCGATGGACCAGGTCAGCCTGGGCCAATGAGGTTCGATGCCCCAAATCAGCCTCAGCCAATGAGGTTTGAAGCCCCAAATCAGCCTCAGCCAATGAGGTTTGATGCCCCAAATCAGCCTGGGCCAATGAGGTTTGAGGCCCCAAATCAGCCTCAGCCAATGAGGTTTGAGGCCCCAAATCAGCCTCAGCCAATGAGGTTTGAGGGGCCGGCTCAGTCTGGACCAATGATGTTCGAGGGGCCGGGTCAGCCTGGACCAATGGCTGGGCCGGGACTGAGGTTCGACATGTCCAACCACCAACAGCAGGTAGGTCTGTTCTATCTGTCATAGATCTATATATAGGTCTGTTCTATCTGTCATATATCTATATAGGTCTGTTCTATCTGTCATATCTATATAGGTCTGTTCTATCTATATAGGTCTGTTCTATCGGTCATATATCTATATAGGTCTGTTCTATCTGTCATATCCCGGATGAGCAGGAATTTAATTGAAGAGCTTCTGTACTCGACATATATAGCTTGAGGAACCGAACATGGCGCCCCTTCTCCATTGAAATGAATGTGGCCACGCACCCTGTTCTTTTCAGTCACCCAGCTATTATGTAATAATCCTCAATAGATAGATACAATTCCCTCACTATATCATACAACAACCATGAAAGACTACCAGAACATTTAATTTACATCATGTTCTGTGTTAATGTGAAATAAGATCCAAAATGGAAACACACACATCTCAAAAAAGTTGACAGGTGCTATATCTATATATAGAAATATATAGTTCTATCTATATCTATATATGTGTATCCTATTGAGTACCCGGTATCAATAAGCTTTGGGCTTATCAATACGGTGCTCATTATCAATACAAATTAAAGAGATCCCTTAGTTATGAGACAGTAAGGCCTGACAAAATAATACTTTGATCTCCGTTTTGGGCTGAGTAGGTAGGGAATTTATTTCATTATATATTTTTTTATTTAAGAAAACTTTATTTTGACTTTGCATGACCAGGTGGTCTCACTTTGATCACCAGAGAGAATTTTACTGATCAAAGACCTTTTTGGTCTGACTCGGTCGGATTCTGACTTTTTTTTTCTTTTCTTTTCTTTTCTTTCTTTTCACCAAATGCCAATAAAATCATATTTAATAGAGTCTGTCGGAGACCTGTGTAATATTTTGTAAGACCTAATATAACCCATTTAGGCCTGACATCGAAATAAAATAAAAAGTCTTCTGAAAGAATATATATTCAAAGATTTGTGCCGCATTTTCACGATTTTTAAAAAAATAGCAGACCTACAAGCTCGTAGCGCGCCACTCGGTGGCTAAAGTAGAACATAATGCTTAGTTAAAACACCAAAAGGGGTTCCCGCCCAAAGTGGGATAATAACATCTGTTGTCTCTAACATCCTCCTGGTTCCCGCAGCCCTTCCATCAGCCAATGGGCATGCACTTTGAACAACCTCCGCCCAGATTCCCCTCTGGCCCCATGGGGCCCATGGGTGGACCCATGGGTGGTCCTCCCATGGGTGGGCCCGGCCCGGGTCCCTTCAGCTCCATGCCTGGACTCCAGTACCAACCCGGACCCCTGGTGCCCTTCCCTGGACCCGTTGGACCTGGGTTCTACAACCCTGGACCCCCCCAACAGGTACCTGTCTGCCTTGTCTGTCTGCCTGTCTGTCTACAGTCTGGAGCAACGGAAGCTCTGATCATGAGTAACATATAAATGATTCCGTCATACAGTCACTTCAGTTTAGTTTTTACAGTCGCGCAAATTTATCCTAATATAAATATAAATCATCTAAGCACACTATATGATGATACTTTGCTGCTTAGCAAAAATGGAAATAAATAATAAAATGTAAAGATTTCGTGAACAGAAATAGCAGCTTCCTTACTGGGATTTAAGGAGCTGTAGTTCCAGACTCTAACATTCAGAGATTGAGGAATAGTCGTCTGGCTACGAGAGACTAACCCTAACCCTAAACTAAACATCTGTACTAAAGCATTATTATTTTTTTGTGTTTCAGGTCAACATGGTACCAAACATGACTCAGGCCTTCCTGCCTCAGAACACTGTGCCTTTCACCCAGACAGGTAACTTATTACTATTATTATTATTATTATTATTACTATTATTAGACAGGTATTACCTGTTATTGTTATTGTTATTGTTATTATTAATATTATTATTATGGCGCCCCCGGTGGCTCCAGACAGTCACTTCAGTATAATTTAATGTGTTTTCAGTGGTGCCCCCGGTGGCTCCAGACAGTCACTTCAGTATAATTTAATGTGTTCTCAGTAGCGCCCCCGGTGGCTCCAGACAGTCACTTCAGTATAATTTAATGTGTTTTCAGTGGTGCCCCCGGTGGCTCCAGACAGTCACTTCAGTATAATTTAATGTGTTCTCAGTAGCGCCCCCCGGTGGCTCCAGACAGTCACTTCAGTATCATTTAATGTGTTCTCAGTAGCGCCCCCGGTGGCTCCAGACAGTCATTTCGGTCAGATGGACGTGAATGAACTTCTCACTAAACTGATCTCCACTGGAATCATCCCTGCTGCCGCGCCCCCCACACGCACTGCTGGGAGCACGGGTGAGTGCATGTACACACACACACACACACACACACACTGCCGCGCCACCCACACACACTGCTGGGAGCACGGGTGAGTGCACGTACACACACCGAGGACTCGAGGAGTCAACTTTGTCCCTATAATGTTGTGAGCTTGTAGATCGGCTATTTTCAGCATGCAACCAAGTGTAAAATGACTTATACTGGATCTCTTGTCCACTAGTCCCTTCATAACATTTTAGTCTAGTTTTTATTTGTTGACGAAATTGTGAGTATATTTAGTCATAGTTTTAGTCATCATGGCTTAGTTTTTATTTAGTTTTTATGTCGTTTTTGTCAGTGAAAAAAGGTAGTCGACGGACATTTTTCGGCATAGTCGACGAAAACAACACTGTCTTCCATGAAAGATATTTGGAAGTGATGTTAAACTCTGCATGGCTCATTTCCATGCGTCACAGTCAGGGACCTGCTGACGATTTGGTGGTTACCCTCCTACTGCATATGACAGCGCTGCATGATCTCATGCAGATCGGCTACTTTACCATTTGTGAGGACGCACAGAAAATAGAGCCGCGGAGAAAATAGAGCCGTCTTGGCTTTTTTTTTGCACATTTTATGCCCCCCTCGACATGTGAATAGTGTGGGCGTGAGAAATGAGAGGTGCCATGTGGTAAAAGGTCAAATTGCGTGACTCACACTCTCAAAGGGTGAGACTTGGACTCTTTCATATGAAAACAGAGCAGCAGGCATGCTGCTCTGTCTCTCTGTGACATCATCAGAGAGACAGAGCAGCAGCCCTGGACTCTTTCATATGATGTATGAGATATATACATGTATAATAATATGTATTGTCCCCCCTCCCCCCCATCACACACAAGTGTTTGGTCAAACCACGTGACTTCCATTGGAAAAGCATTGAGGCGGCCATGAAACACAGACAGCATGTTCGTCTGATATGTGTGTACAGGGCCTAACGCTCGGCACTGAGGACGGAACTTTATTGATATCATAACCGATCGCTCCACAGGCTGTGAGCACCGCTCCACAGGCTGTGAGCATCGCTCCACAGGCTGTGAGCACCGCTCCACAGGCTGTGAGCACCGCTCCACAGGCTGTGAGCATCGCTCCACAGGCTGTGAGCATCGCTCCACAGGCTGTGAGCATCGCTCCACAGGCTGTGAGCACCGCTCCACAGGCTGTGAGCACCGCTCCACAGGCTGTGAGCACCGCTCCACAGGCTGTGAGCACCGCTCCACAGGCTGTGAGCACCGCTCCACAGGCTGTGAGCACCGCTCCACAGGCTGTGAGCTCCACAGGCTGTGAGCTCCACAGGCTGGGAGCATCGCTCCACAGGCTGGGAGCATCGCTCCACAGGCTGGGAGCATCGCTCCACAGGCTGGGAGCACCGCTCCACAGGCTGTGAGCACCGCTCCACAGGCTGTGAGCACCGCTCCACAGGCTGGGAGCATCGCTCCACAGGCTGTGAGCGCCTGTTGCGCAACACTCAATGTTATTTTCCAGTGGGACGTCATCCAAAATGCCCCCGCCCCTCCCATTTTAGCGGATGAGACAGACAATCTTAAAACGTTAACTATTGATCTAAATCAATCCGTCCAATTCTAACCAAAGCCCACCGCGGTCCCGTTGCTAGTCGCGGTAGATTTAATCATACCTCCCGTTGTTGTCGATCGCCTCGGGGGTGTTTTGGCTACATTTAGCTACTTCAGCTACATCCAAGATGGCACCTGGTGTAACCTTGAAATGGGACCTGAAGAAACACATCGCTGGGCGTCCTGATTTAATGATCCTAAATACCCTCGGGCGTTTGTGTTCCAGATCCTTCTCCGTCGGCTCCAGTGGAGGAAGAGGAGGAGGAAGAGGAGGAGCTAGACGACAACATCCCTGACATCACTTCCTTTAACATGGACGACCTCAAACAGTTAGTATGACATCACTTCCTCCAACTGTAGAACTATGACAGCTTCCGTTGCTCCAGACTGTACGACGGAAGCATTTATATTTGACTCATGATCAGAGCTTCTGTTGCTCCAGACTGTATGACGGAAGTATTTATATTTGACTCATGATCAGAGCTTCCGTTGCTCCAGACTGTATGACGGATGCTTTAGCTGTTGAAAAATAGCAGATGGTGCCGCGCTATGACCTTGTATATTCTGCTATTTTTGAAAAATCATGAAAATGTAGTGCAAATCTTTGAATATATAGATTCTTTCAGAGCGAACTTTTTTAACTCAAATCTTTGCTTGCGTGTAACAGGCGCTATGAGCCTGTGGTGGTCAAGCTATACACGGGGATCCAGTGCTATTCGTGCGGGATGAGGTTCACGGCGTCTCAGACCGACGTCTACGCCGACCACCTGGACTGGCATTACAGACACAACCGCTCTGAGAAGGACGTCAGCCGTAAGGTCACCCACAGGAGGTGGTACTACAGTCTGACGGTACGCACACACCGCACGCACACACCGCACGCACACACACACCGCACACACACCACACGCACACACACACTGCACGCACACACACACACCGCACGCACACACACACACCGCACGCACACACACACACCGCACACACACACACCGTATTGTTTTTAAATAACTATTGTTTTGTGGTACTGTGTTCAGGACTGGATCGAGTTCGAGGAGGTGGCCGACCTGGAGGAACGCTCCAAGAGTCTGTTCTTTGAGAAGGTCAACGAGGAGGAAGTCCAGAAGACTCAGGAGATGTCCAAACAGAAAGACGTCGTCAGCAGCGTCAAGGCTGCTACGGACGTGGTGGACGAGGTACTTTATATCTATATACTACTGTACTACTGATACTACTGTAATACTACTGTATTTATACTGTAGTACTAACCTCCAAACAGAAAGACGTCATCAGCAGCGTCAAGGCTGCTGCGGACGTGGTGGACGAGGTACTTTACATAGACAGTAAGAGACAGTATGTGTAAATGTCCAGTGATAGTATGAGTTCACAGAGAAGATTGTGTGCACATCTCGATGCCTATATTGCTGGATGTCAGGCATCAAGGCAAACATCAAAGAAGAGGAAGAACATCCGCACACCAGTTTGTAGAGCTCAGAGACTTACTTTATTTTATGACAACGAATATGCAACGTTTCGACCGTCTAGGTCTTCATCAGGAAGAATATTCGTTGCATATTCGTTGTCATAAAATAAAGTAAGTCTCGGAGCTCTACAAACTGAAGAAGAGGAAGAACATCCGCACACCAGTGATAGTATGAGACAGTAATAGATACAGTATGATACAGTAAGAGACAGAATGTGTAAATGTCAAACTGATTCAATGATCTTGATAAGAACATGCTGGTGGTTCTAGGTTGATAACAGTCGAAGTGGGTCCATCGGTTGTGTTAAGGCTGCTGCTGATTGTGTGTGTGTGTGTGTGTGTGTGTGTGTGTAGTCGTGTGAGATATGTGCAGAGCCCTTTGAGATGTACTGGGAGGAGGAGGAGGAGGAGTGGCATCTGAAGAACGCTATCAGAGTGGATGACAAGGTAGGTCAATGCGCACACATAATGCACACACACGCGTTCAGTGTACATCGATACAGACGTGCGCGATGCGAGTGCATCGGTTCATTCACTGTGTATCGTATACAATTGACGGGTGAAATCTCGATGCGTCGTGCGCGGAGTGCTTGCATCAGTAAAATCCATGGTTGCACCGGTTTTTTCATGTTGTATTTCACCCTATTCTGTGTTTCTGAGGCGCGTTGAACGCACCATCAGAAAAGGAAGAAAAAAAAGGTCTCTCGCAGCGCGCTGCAGTGCGCACACAGTCAGTGAACAGAAGCTACCGTACGACGGTGCAGAGTAGACTCTGTGAGACAACAGACATAAAGAGCACCCGCGACTAACAGAAGTGAGCCCCACGCATTAAACAAGAGAAGCACCACCTTTAGCTTTATAAAATAGCTGTCCGAGGAGCTTTGTCCGTCGATCAGTTGACTTTTCACTGTAGCGCTGCGTGCTGGTAATGATCCACACTCCACAGCTGTTCTTGCTGATTCTCCGACGCAAATCATGCGAATCTGCGTCGCGATCATCAATTTGTAATTAAAGAAAGCTTCTGCAGTCTGCACACACGTGTACTACAACAACGCCACAGCCGGGTGTACTGCTTGCGTTTAAAGTAGTTTACAACCGTTTCACAACTTTCCACTGTCCAGCTTTCCCCTGGGATAGAAGCCTTATTTATATTCTGCAACACGACGGTGTCGCACGCCTAAAATTGCAGATCCACAAGCAGCGGGGCGTGGATGCGACGCGTTGTGAGCTTGTACATCTGCTATGTATTTAAAACGTTAATAATACATGCAGGCCAGGGTCTTCAATGTTTTTCAGGTCAAGCCAAGGACCCCTTAGCTGAGAGTGAGAGATAGATCAAGCAGGGACCCCCACTATACATAGGCTATTATATTCTAAAACTGTGTTGCAGATTAAACTAGACATATACTTGTTTGACAGCACTACCAGTGTGACCTGTAAATTATTTTTTTGTTTGTTTCTTTTCTATTTATATGTTAGTAACATGAATTGATGAACGATAGGCTATTACATTTTAATCTCTTGAACCCTCTATACTCAAAACCTCAAATTGACCTTTGATGTATAATAATTATACTATAGCCTATGATTAGTAATCTAACAATTCCACAATAACCAGCAGAGAGCAGACCCTTTGTTTACTTACAGAATTCTATAAGTTGGTTTGTTTGAGATGCAGAGCTATAATACTAACCTACAGTAAAACAATAAATTGCTTTGAATTTAAATGTAATGCATTTTTACATGTTTTGGGAAATTAATAGAGCTTTAATATAAATCCTTTCTATTGTGTTGAATCGCATCGTATCGTATCACATCGTATCGCAATGTCCAGAATTGAATCGCCATCAAATCGCGTCGTATCGGGAAGAGGGGTGAATAGCATCGCATCGTATCGCCAGGAGATTCCATGTATCGCTAAAGTATCGTATCGCTGGCAGTGCATCGAGATGCGTATCGAATCGGCCTCAGTGCTGAGATTCACATGCCTAATGCGCGCGCACACACACACACATTGTTGAAAAACCTCAACAATCATGTCAGTGGTTCTCAAACATTTTCATGTCGAGGACTCCCAAAATTGTCTGTATTTGGCCGCCAAACCTGAAAATCTGTAAATATGTGGTCCCCCCCCAGAAGCAAAGATTTGAGTTAAAAACGTTCGCTCTGAAAGAATATATACTCAAAGATTTCCACCACATTTCTGCTATTTTTCAACAGCTAAAGTATAACCTAATGCTTAAAACACCAAAACAACAATATCTGGTGTATTAGCTCACGCACGCACGCACGCGCACACACACAACACACAACGCACCCACACAGAGAGAACAGTGTGTGACGTGATCTGTTTTGTGTGTCCACAGACGTATCATCCTTCCTGTTATGAAGATTATAAGAACGTAAGTACACGACAAGTACACACTTCTACACGACAAGTACACACTTCTACACGAGTACACACATTAGGATAAAGTTCCACGACTGTAAAGATTAAACGGAAGTGGGGAGGAGGCTCCACTTCTGCATTATATTTTACTCATGATCAGAGCTTCCGTTGCTCCAGACTGAATGACGGAAGCATTTATATTTGACTCGTGATCAGAGCTTCCGTTGCTCCAGACTGTACGACGGAAGCATTTATATTTGACTCGTGATCAGAGCTTCCGTTGCTCCAGACTGTATGACGGAAGCATTTATATTTGACTCGTGATCAGAGCTTCCGTTGCTCCAGACTGTACGACGGAAGCATTTATATTTGACTCGTGATCAGAGCTTCCGTTGCTCCAGACTGTATGACGGAAGCATTTATATTTGACTCGTGATCAGAGCTTCCGTTGCTCCAGACTGTATGACGGAAGCATTTATATTTGACTCGTGATCAGAGCTTCCGTTGCTCCAGACTGTATGACGGAAGCATTTGAACATTGCGAGAGGCAACACGACGAGACTGTGTACATAGCAAAAAAAAAAAAAAGCGTTCCCGTCTTGAATGGGTTAACCCATTTTGGACTGAGGTCGATTAAAACAAGGCTTCTAAATCCTGACAGTTTTCTGAAAATCGCATGTTTTTATATCAGTGGTGCTCAACCTTTTTCATGTCAAGGACCCCCAGAATTATCTGTATTTGGCCGCCGACCCCCATCTGAAAATGTGTTGTTCCAGGGACCCCCCCCCCCAGAAGCAAAGATTTTAATTCAAAAACGTTCGCTGTGAAAGAATATACATTCAAAGATTTGCGCCCCATTTTCACGATTTAAAAAAAATAGCAGACCTACAAGCTCATAGCGCGGCACCGAGTGCCGTGCTATGAGCTTGTAGGTCTGCTATTTTTCAATACCTAAAGTATAACATAATGCTTAAAACACCAATAGGTTCCTGTCCAGAATGCCTTAAGATGTAGTTTTGGATAATTTCAGTAATGTTTTAAATCTGTTTTGAGGAGTGTTAATAATTACAATAATTTTGAACTATGTTTTCCCAGACCTGTTCGTTCGGTGAAGCCACGCCCTCCCCCAGCACAGCATCCAATCAGCATCCTCTGTCCGCCTTCAAACAGGAAGACACGCCCCCCTCTTCCTGCCAGTTCGCCGGCAAGCAGGAAGAGGAAATGGAGGCAGAGGAGGAAGGGGGCGGGGTTAAGGAGATCAAACAGGAAGTGGTGGAGGAGGAGGAGGCGGTGTCGGAGGAGGCGGGACTTTAACAGGAAACCAGCCTCCCGTTTCCTGTGTGCCATCTTTGTTTTTTGTTTTTTTTCGTTGGAAGAAGAAAAAAAAGAAAATATTTTTTTAATCTGAGTTTTTTTTCCTCAGAAAGAACAAAAACTTTAAAAAATATATCAAAATAAATACATTTTAGTATTTGGACTAAACACCTTGATGACTTTTTTTCAGGTTTGATTTTTTTGTAAATAAAAAAAAAAGAAAATGGAAATGGAGAAACTAAACTAAACAAAGTTTGTTTTTTTTGAGGCTTGAATGTAAAACATTTAATTTATGAATTAAAGTATTTTTGGGGGGGTGGTCTCGTGTAACTTCTTGGTTGGTTGTTTTGGGGGATCTCGTGTACCTGATTGGTCGGTTGTTTTTTTTTGGGAGGGGGGGGTCTCGGGGGTCTCCTGTACCTGATTGGTCGGTTGTTTTGGGGGAGTGGTCTTGTTGGTTCAGTAGGTAAGACTGAACTGTGTTTGGTTTCTGTCCATATGATCCGCTCCGGGTTTTCTAACCAACTCTGTGTCCATATGATCCGTTCCGGGTTTTCTAACGTTTCAGTGATCTTTGAAAAGCAGATTTTGGCTCTTTTTGCAAAATTTTTGCTCAATAAAAATGACATTTTTTCACAAAGTGTTTTGTGTTTTGGTGACGTTTAAAGTTTAGCTTTTTGTTCAATTTAATAAAGTGGGTTGAATGAATATAACTGTAGCCTATTGGTTGTTTATGTTTGTCTAGATTCTTTCATGCTGATTAAAAACCTGAAATACAAACCGTCTGCTTTTGACTCTTTAAAATGTCTAGAACAGTTTCATATCAAGGTGGTCCATTATTTATTTATTCATTCTGCATCTGAGCCACTGACCACCATCTGATGACATTTAGCCTCTCAGACCCATTTGAGCCACTGACCACCATCTGATGACATTTAGCCTCTCAGACCCATTTGAGCCACTGACCACCATCTGATGACATTTAGCCTCTCAGATCCATTTGAGCCACGGACCACCATCTGATGACATTTAGCCCCTCAGACCCATCTGAGCCACGGACCTCCATCTGATGACATTTAGCCCCTCAGACCCATCTGAGCCACGGACCACCATCTGATGACATTTAGCCTCAGACCCATCTGAGCCACGGACCACCATTTGATGACATTTAGCCTCTCAGACCCATTTGAGCCACGGACCACCATCTGATGACATTTAGCCTCTCAGACCCATTTGAGCCACGGACCACCATCTGATGACATTTAGCCTCAGACTCATTTGAGCCACGGTCCTCCATTTGATGACATTTAGCCTCTCAGACCCAAAACTAAAGAATATTGTTGTCATCGTTGGATCAGATCTTGTCCACAGCTCCATGCTGTATTGATGTTAGGAGAGATAACAGGCAAACGATCAAAACAAAATAATCAATTCTTCTACATTCAATAATTAGACTAATTGTAAATTAAGTACTGCATCTTTTTAACAAAACTTGAGTGTAAAATGAAACCAAATAGTATAGTAGCCACTAGCCAGCCCATAGAGCCCCATTGTGAACCTGGACATGTTGAGTACACCAACGTTTTATGTTATAAATGTTTAGTAGGGGTCCACAGCATGTAGAAACTGTTTTCATTTTAATAGTTTTAGTCACCCGGAATGTTTTAGTCTTAGTCTAGTTTCAGTCGACTAAATATCATAAGATTTTAGTCTACTAAATCTACAGTTAATTTAGTCGACTAAAATTTATTTTGGCGGGCCTTGATGCCGTCGTAATGACTGATTTTACACTACAGTAGTAGTAGTATTATTACTAGTAGTAGTAGTAGTATTAATTACAACTAACACAGAACATGCTCATTAATATTAATTAAAACATTACATTAATTAATAATAGCTAGTCGAACTTTCTACAGGTACATTTATGCGCCGTCGTATAACGGTGTCGTTGCGCTCAGAAACAGCAGATCTACAAGCCCACAAGGCGCCGCGGAGCCGGGCTTTTAGATCTGCTATAACGACTCAGTGTCGCCGCCCCTTGGTTCATCATGACCTTCACACTCTGAGCTTTGATCTGCACTGTGATGCAGAATGCATTGAAAAGTGGGTATTAACGCCATCTGGTGGTTGAATTATACTGACAGAGCTACAGTTATATTTTCAATTCAAACTTTATTCAAGACAGGGGGGTCCATAGGGCGGAACACATAAAACATAAAAACACAAAAGTAACAAACTATAAATAAACAAAGCATAAACAAACAAACAGGGGGGACTTATCTCTGTACATACAGGCTAGAACGCCAGTGGCTCCACAGCTTAGATGACAGCCTGACAGAGCTCTTAGCAGGGTTAGAAATTGATGCAATGATGCTGTTCTCAGAGTCTGTTAACCTGCACTTAAATCTATACATCAGGTTTCGTAGCACAGCAGGAGATACTACTTAGTATACTACTTATACTTCTCCGTCCATCAGTGTTTCACAACAATGTTTTCAAAGGCGCGCGCTCTTCCACCCACTTCCGGTGAAGGGTTTACAAAATAAGTTAATTTGTCAAAAGTCGACGTGTTTCCGCTTTCCTTTCAAAATACAACCTACCCGCCGGAAACAGCCGAACTACGCCGCTCGGCTGTTGTCGTACGAGAACTGAGCATGCGCAGTGTGCGTTAATAAAAATAATAATAAAATGTATTTATTTATCTATGCTAAGAATTTACCTCATTGTTTATGAAGGATTAAAGGGTTTAAATAATCATTTAAATTCAGTTTCTGTAGTTTGTCTAGTCTTTATAATGTTTAGACTTTAAAGAGAACTACACCATTGCAGGCTGCTTGCCTATCTCACAGCCCCCTTTCCACGCCCCCTTCCGGTAGATAGTGGTGTCATTTAACATTAGCATTTACACGTTTTTTTCTCTGGAGAATCTAAGTACATTTCCTAATGTAAAAATGTGACAGACCAATATTATTATGAAGCAAACAAGATGGTAAATCAGCTCGAACAGATAGAACAAACCTTACCTTGAGAAAACAAAAGTTGTAGACTTCTTAAATTACCTCTGTTAACATGTAGTGTCTATGGAGTGACGTCACGCTATCACCACTAACGCGGAAAGGGGGCGTATTAAGGGGGCGGGGAAATTCTGTGAGATAGGCCTCCAGGACTTGTTGTGTTAAATAATAGACAATCGTACAGTGTTATTAAACTACAAGGAAAACAACAGTTTCGAGCTCACAACCTCGAGTCATAATTTACCAATCGGTCATTTATGTCAGTCCATTTTAAACATGCAGGATATACTGGACAGTACAGTGTGAAGCCATTCTTCACTGCTACCTCTGCCTCCATATATGGCCGTGGATTGTTGAGAGACTGTCTGGCTATGAAAGTCTTTGATGTCACCTTTCTATAGAGCAGCTAGTGGTTCCCAAATGATGTGCCAAGGCAAACTGGTGTGTCGTCAGAAAGGTCTATGTGCTTTTGTTACTACCACACATTATTATTGCAATAAACACCATACTATACAAAACGTTGTTAATAATATTATTATTACTTTGTGCATTGTATTTCCCTATTTTGAGTATGTCACATTTTTTATATTTATTTCAAAAACCTCTGACACTAAAATAGCAGCTACTTTGCTATACAGGTGGTGAAAACCACTGCTATAGAGTGATCTAAACCCATTTCTGTGGAGTGAACACATACTGTACGTAATGACCACACACCCCATTTGGTCTGGTCTCCATGGACTGCATGCCCCCCACACACTAGTGGTTTCTAGAAGCAGTCAACATCACCAGTCATGTTTGGACCAGTTTTAAATGGTGGTTGGACTTTACATTCCAGGCAGCCCACTTTCAAAGAATTCTATACAGCCAATTATATTGTATCAAATAGTCAGAAGAATATGGATACAGAGCTTGTTGTGTTTGTCTGTATCTACAGAGAAAAATCCTGAGTGCTTATTTAACAATTTCACTGTCACCTGGTGGACGCAAGAGCCAACGCTAGACTGCCGACCCGGAACTACTTCGTTTTAGTGTGTTGCACGCTGGATACACGTCCGGCTTGGGCGGCCATCTTAGATGCAAAATAATAGAGCACCGAAGTCCTGACGTCACTGCCCTCTACTACCAGTAGAGGGCAGTGAGCGCCATGGTTCATGTATGTTTTTATAAGCATTGTACTCTCCATAGGGGGATTTTAGATCGCCTCATATAAGAACTGTGTTTGAAAAATAAACCGATCACCCCGGCCTTTTCACTCATATGGATATGAAGCATCGACTGAAGGTGGAAATGTACAAATATACCCAAAGAGTAACAAAATAAGCGTTAGAAACGAGCCAAACAACCCAGAGACTACATTTCCGGGTAGGCTGCTTCTGCCCGCAGCCCGTCGCACAACAGAAACTGAACGTTAATTACGTTTATTTTTATTTTTATTTTATTGATATATAATGTATCGTGGTTAGTACGAGTCGAGTCACCACCAGCTGAGCTTACGTCAACGAGGAATCTCAGGAACGCAATATGTTGACAGCTGGGCGTGACGTATATGCTCAGCGACATTGCATTCATATGTAGTTTCAAGGCTTTTGCGGTCACATTAATTCCATTTTCTCTAGAAACTGGCTGTATCAAATATGAATGGACATCATTAACGACGCACAGCCACTCCCCTGACAGAAACGCCGAGGTGGTCGGTTTATTTTTCAAACACAGTTCTTATATGAAGCGACCTAAAATTATATGAAGCGACCTAAGTTTGGGGATCTCAATGCAAATAAACAAATACATGAACCTGGAGATTGACGCCCTCTACTGAAAGTGACGACAGACTTCGGAGCTCTATTAGCATCAATGCTAGGGAGCTAAAATGTAAGCCATCCTTGCTCTAGAAAGCGCCAATGTTCCAATCGGGATCACCAGATAATCAGCAAAGACCTCTGAACATTGCGTGTTTTATCAAAACCATGGAGAGCTCCGTAGATTTAGAGTTATTCAGCTTTTTAGTCCGGCTGTATACAAGAAGTGAACGGCACTGCGGATGCGCGAACCCTAGGATCACTGAAGAAGGAAAGGCCAAGCAAAAAGTTTGATATTAATAATAAAGCTTATCTGACGTAACGCTCCGCCAATAGTGGTTGCCGGTTGGATTCTAATTGGCGGAACATTCCGCCACGAGCAGTTAATTTGTTAATAAATGGACCCTCAGACAGCTCTTATTGTCAGGGTCCTTGCAGCCACTGTAACAAGATTCCGAAAGTAGCCGCTCTACTTTCCAAAATCTTCACCTATGATATTATATGCCCTGAATAGGGTTGTCAGGGTTAAAGTGGGTAAAGCTCTGCTAGCACAGCCAGCGCTGAGACAATGCTGCAGGGCTTTTCACACAAACCATTTATGCTGTTACTCAATGCAACCGCCACACTACTGCTGTAGCACTTTGCATGCAACATGCACAGGTACATTATACTTACATCCAGAGCCACACGCTGGCACGTACACAGCTAAACACAAGCATACTGTGTACACACACACACACACACACACACACACACACACACACACACGCATGCACACATCCACGCATGCATGCATGCATGCATGCACGCACGCACCCACGCATGCACACACACTCACACACTCACTCACAAATAGACCTAAAACTCATGCTATGCTGTCTCACTCCAAGACCGAGTTAGACGATAGCAGTAAACACTCAGCTGCTCTTTCAGTCTGAACCACAGCCCTCACAAGGTGACCGCTCTCATGTTCACATCTGCATCAGGACATCACACACAAGGAGAAAATGAGATTTAGGGAACACTCTTATTTCTGTATTTCTGTGGCCATGCGCCGAACCATGTTATGGTATATGCTAACTTTCACACACACACACACACACACACACACACACACACACACACACACACACACACACACACACACACACACACACACACACACACACACACACACACACACACACTAACCACCTTCAGGACCAAGCGGTGCTAGCTGGTGTATAATAAATATTGTTTTTCATCTCTATAAGTGACCGTCAGGGTCCATAGTGTATAAATGTCATCATTAATGTTTACAAGAGTAATTCTCCACCGTAAGTATTATTAAAGGACCAAGCAGTCCTGAAAGTCCTTGGTCCTTTTTTGAAATTGCTATTTATTTTCTTCCGCCAAAAATAGCAGTTCTGGCTGAACCGTGCAGTCGGTTTTCGCGAAGTTTGGAGATATGGTAGAGGGCCATGCCAAACGGTGAGGATGCGAAGCCCACAACCATTGGCCAAAGGGTGGCGCTATATTGAAAATGCAAACTTTGACCAGGCATAGCTCATGAACCGTTTGACCGTCGGCAATGAAACCTCGACAGACATATGCGTCTCCTCATGCCGAACATGTTCCGTGCTGTTACTTTTGACCTTTGACCTCTAGATCACCCGCCATTTAGAATTATATGAAAATCTATTAAAATGCATCTCCTTCCATGATCTTTGATCAAAATGCACGGAAACCTCTACACGTGAACTTTGGACCTATACGGACATGGGAAAGTATAGTACGTTTTTTTAAGTGAAAAAATGAAGCTTTTATGAGCCAATGAAAATTGCCGGAATTGTAATTTATTTTCTTCCGCCAAAAATAGCAGTTCTAGCTGAACCGTGCAGTCGGTTTTCGCGAAATTTGGAGATATGGTAGAGGGCCATGCCAAACGGTGAGGATGCGAAGCCCACAACCATTGGCCAAAGGGTGGCGCTATATTGAAAATGCAAACTTTGACCACGCATAGCTCATGAACCGTTTGACCGTCGGCAATGAAACACACATATGCGTCTCGTCATGCCGAACAAGTTCCGCGCTGTTACTGTTACTTTTGACCTCTGACCTCTAGATCACCCACCATTTTGAATTATATGATAATCAATTAAAATGCATCTCTTCCCAGGATCTTTGATCAAAATGCACGAAAACTTCTACACGTGAACTTTGGACCTATACGGACATGGGAAAGTATAGTACGTTTTTTTAAGTATATAAGTGGACCTGTGGCCAGCAGCTCATTGTCTTCCAAACACCCAAACTGAACAGTTGTGTTCCCTTTTTGTTGCTGTTATTAGTTAAGTTTCAGATGGGCTGGTCGTAAGTATTCTTGTCAATCAGTCCCTGTTTTGCAATGCAGGATTTTAAATAAATGTGTAATATCTTTGTAAACTTTTGATCTGACTTTGTGTCCTTTTATGTTAGCCCTTGGTTGAGCCAAGTTTAAAGGGCCGTAACAATGCTAGAAACTGATTTGTTTAGTGAGAAACATGTATAAAGAACTTGATCCTGATCAAATCAGGTTCTTTACTCATGAATTGATAGATTATTTGATGTTGTACAACAGTGATTTTGAAACAAAGACTGATTTGGACACCTGGCCTTTCAGTTCAGGTTTTTTGTGTCCTGAAAGGATTCCCTTGCATGGATGGTTCTGGTACCGGATGGTACCCAGACCTGGCGAGCCGACCCGGAACTCTGAACCCCCCTTCACCCACAAATGTGGTAATCTGGTTCTCCAAATTGGAGAAAGAGACTGCTTTCCCTGAACTGAATAGGAACTGAACTGGGACAACTTAAAGTGGGCCCCATTTGTTTGTTTTTCATGAATGTTCAAAGCTGTTTATTTTCTCTGAAGTTTAATAATATTTTTTCAGTTAACTTTTAATCCCTGTTTCAGACTCATTTAATTGTTTTTTGTTAAATCAAGCTAGCGCGTATAGCGTCAAATCAACAGTAGTTCTGAGCTAGCCGGAATACATTTTACAGAGGATGAACAAATTGACACAGAGAACAGATTTGCCTTTGCTCTTTAGTCCATGGCTGAGAGCAGTGTGTTTATTTTCACTTCCTTATATACAGATCAGGCATGATCACGTGACCGGTATCAGGTCACGTGCTCTCAATACAGAAGTGTATATATATATAAACATACCCACAATGATATACAGGCAATTTATGATAATCTTTTCTAACAGTTTTCACTCATTGAGCTCCTCATCCGAATCTGGTATATTTTCTGGTTTATACGCAGTCAATTCATAAATCTTTATACCCACCTTATCATTAGTTATCCTTGTGCAACTTGCTACAAAAACACTGAATGATTTTGCTTGTTAGCTCGGTAGGTAGAGCTCTTGCCTTTGCAACACAAGGTCATGGGTTCAAATCTGGGCACCGCCAACTCTGTGTATGAGTCTTCAAGAACCTGTACCTGCCCCCCACTATAAAAAACCGACCCTGTCACAATTCCATGGTCTTTTTCTCAAGTTTAGACTTCCATGTTTCTTGTGCATATTATTCTTATTGTCTTTCCTGCTTGGTCCGGCCTTATCGTTGCTTGCAGCGATCCTCTTCTAGTTAATCTTTATAAATGTAATTCTAATCTTTATAAATGTAATCCCAATCCCCCACCTTCAGGCCAAGCGGTTCCAGTGTATAAATGTCATTATTAATGTTTATAAATCTAATCCTCCACCTTCAGGGCCAAGCGGTTCCAGTGTATAAATGTCATTATTAATGTTTATAAATCTAATCCTCCATCTTCAGGGCCAAGCGGTTCCATAGTGTAGCGGTTATCACGTCTGCTTTACACGCAGAAGGTCCTGGGTTCGAGCCCCAGTGGAACCAGCCCTTGTTTTCATGTCGGAGCCAATTAACTGAAATGTTTACTTTATAAACCTGCCAATAACATTAATGTCCCCGGGGCGACGTCTCGTCACATAATGTCTTCTTCTAAAACTCCATAAACTCCATAAAGAAACCTAAGATTTAGACTCTTGTAGATTTATTTGATCCATTCTGACATTTTGTCTGAATCCATAACAACATCTACGAGATTCCAAACCTTAGTCTAGTCCTAATCTGTCCTTCACTAGCCTGTGATATTATATTATAATATTATTATATTATAAAAGGGCAAGGCTGTGGTATTAAAGCACTTTCCACAACGGTGGGCGAACGCCTCTGTATTTAATGCAGTCATACTGCCCTCTGATGGCGTGAGGGGAGGACATGCACACGAGCTGTCTGTTTTCAGCAACGATGGAATAGAAGGCTCGATAGACTAAATGTGAAGGATGTTTACATGAATAAATAGTTCATTGATTTAAAGTTTTTATATTATTATTATTATTATAATGAGGTGGAGAACCTGAACCTGAAGTGTATATTTGTACGTCTCTAAATGTAATGATGAATTGAACAAGGTGGACCCTCTTGTAAACAAGTGTAATGCTTTATTTGGTCGTCCACTCTCAGTTAACAATCTTTGTATTGAGTTGTGCTTGAAATGTACTGTAATTCTGCAAACTGAATAAATACTTCAATCAATCAAATTGAAACCGGGGCTTCAGATTATTAGATTTAATTAAAATGTATTTTAATATAAAGTCTAAAACAGAGTGTAGATGAACCTCATATTATAATATTATTAAGATGTTAAAGTGTATTTTAATATAAAGTTACTATTTTAATTATAGTTTATATAAATATAAAGAGTGGCGATGCCGAGGATTGAACCTGGGCCTCATATTATTAGATGTAATTATAGTTTATATAAATATAAAGAGTGGAGATGCCGGGGATTGAAACTGGGCGTCATATTATTAGATTTAATTATAGTTTATATAAATATAAAGAAGTGGAGATGCCGGGGATTGAACCCGGGGCCTCATACATGCGAAGCATGCGCTCTACCACTGAGCTACATCCCCACGTGACACCTACAGCACTCCGGTGTGCTTATTATCTGCTCCACAGGGCGGGGACCACGCGTTCACAGCCGCGTTGGTTTTAAAACCTGCTGCTCTGTTTATAACAATAATAATAAACCATATGTTTCTACTGTAAACTAATTTACTGTATAATTTACACATTCCATCGTTTTATAAAACGTTTTAATGTTGGAGTTTTGATCTTTTGACTGGAATGGCTTAGGGTCGACGACAGAGTACAGCATCTTGCAATGGGTCTGGTCCACAAGATTCGATACTCCACCAAGATAACCATGTACCTGTCTAGATACTTCCTTAATGTTAACGAAGTCCACACCCACAACACCAGAGGGAGTGCAACGAACCATGTACAACCCAGATTCGGCACAAACAAGGGACTAAATTATTTTCGCTCCTATGCCACCAAAATGTGGAACGCCCTACCAACAGTCATTGACTCCTTCAAAACCGCTCTCAAAGGGCACCTACGGACGGCTGCAATTCGAAACTGGCCCCCGTAAAAATCTGAATCCCCCACCGCCCCCCCCTTTTCCCCCCTCACTGTATATGTCTCTTTTCCCTTTTTACCTCTATGATGAATTCCTGTTCTGTTCTTTGACTATATAGAAGTGTCTATTTGTACGTCTCTAAATGTTTTGATGAATTGAACATGGTGGACCCTCTTGTAAACAAGTGTAATGCTTAATTGGGTCGTCCACTCACAGTTAACAGTCTTTGTATTGAGTTTGTGCTTGAAATGTACTGTAATTCTGCAAACTGTTAATAAATATCAATCAATCAATAAAACAGTAACCTTCGAGTCACCAGATCCAGACATCCTGTATAGAGCCCGCGTACTACATCCGCTCCGCTCCGTTTCACGCACACACGCATGGTCCCGCGCTGTGTCCGGTCTAGACCGGATGTGCTGCTGAGTTGCTAACGGTTCCCTCGATGGTATTTGAACACACGTCACGTCCTCGGAGATCCCGAGCTGCGATGGCCGAGTGGTTAAGGCGTTGGACTTGAAATCCAATGGGGTTTCCCCGCGCAGGTTCGAACCCTGCTCGCAGCGGATGTTTATACAGAGTATAAAGATTTCTTTTCTGAAACAAATAGCAAATCTTTTTTACTTTACTTCATTCGTTTATTTATTCGGGACAGTGTATATTGCTGAACATTACATTAGAAATGCAGTGTAAATATACCAGATTTAGCAAAACATGCTAATTTCCATCTGCAGTCCCCAGACATCAAACATCAAACAATACAAACAGGACTGACATACAGGACGTAGCATACAAATACCTAGTACATTTCAAATGTAATAAGACTAGTAAGAATACAAAATAAGAAAAGATTTAAACTATTATTAGTGTAAAACTAGTCCTGTTGTAGGGTAGGAGGATAGGAATCAGACAGGTTTATAAGACTGTTGGTTTATTGCGTTCTTCACACATCGGAGGTATCATTACAACCATAGACATATATACGTAGACGCCCTTTCCGGCTCTGAGGCGTGTGTCACCATTGAAGGCACAATTTTCCCGACATTCCTTGCAAAGCATTAGCGGAAGCTTGTCAAGCCGGTCAAGCTTCCGCGTGCGTAACATAAGTCCCGGAAAAGACGCGCTGTGATTGGCCAGTAGTCACTTGAGTGACAGCGAGAGACATGGAGGAGTCGCATGAGTGACGTCACTTGGGCAGCGACGCAGTCGCCTTCAGCAAATGCCTTCAGCACTTCTAAATAAGAAAGCTGCGGAGAACTGTTGCTTTGTGTTCACTCTTTAATGTTTTCTGTTAGTAATCTAATCCCCCCTGGCTCTGATGTTAATAACGTTGTTGTTTGTGTTTGTTTGTCTTGTTTTGTATTGTAATGTATATTGTCATGACTGATTTGTTTTTAAAAAAAAGCCTTCAGCACTGCACTTCCGCCTTCATTGGGATACACGTCGCTCCAATGAACTGCAACGGCCAGTGAGGCATCTATTTCTTATAATATCTATGATTACAACTGGCCCATGACATGCATGAACCTGTCACTCAAAACACCGGTACCTGTAAGTAACGCCCACCGAAGTACTGCGGCTCTACACGGACAAACATAATAATTTAGTCAAATGATCTACATCCCTTTCCTTTAGATTGATCTGCTCAAAGAACAAACAATAATAGCATGCACAAATGGTGTTAGGACCTTAGTGAGAATCCAACCACTTCAGATGCATATGACATGTCATAGTCTAAGAAAATAACTCAATGCCGGTACAAACAATTTGAACATACATCTTGGCATCCAAAAATATCAAACAACCATTGCATTCTTTTTGTTTTGTAAAAAGTCCACTAAGCAGCATGAGTGTCATTGCATGTACTTCGGGTTTGGTTTGCAGGTGCGGCCAGAGCGTGTAGTGTATGCACCACAGTCCCCAGTGGGTGGGAGTGCCACAGGTATTGGGCGGGGAGGGGATGCGCGTTGTGACTGCACGTCGAATGGCTCTGGTGTTTGTGGTGGTGTAGGGGGAAAACTGACCGTTATGGGGGGGCTGGCAAGGTGGGTGTCCGGGTCGTCCGCGTGGAGTTGTGGCGGCGGTGGCTCTGCAACTGGAAGGACGTGGCAGCGGTTCCTCCTGTATGTCCGTCCGTTGGATTGGATGACGTAGGAGCGTGGCTCACTGGCGATCTCCTTTACTGTCCCAAGCTGGTCTTATCCCTTGGTGGTCTGCATGCGGACCACCTGTCTTTCTGTTAGCGGGTGCAGCAGGCTGCTGGACTTGTCGTAGTGGCGCTTTGATATGAGCCTTTTGTCGAGGAGACGGGTGCTCACACGTCGGGTGTCCCTTGGGGCCGGTTCCAGCAGTTTGTTGCACACCGGGATAGCTGCACGAGTCTGTCGTGACATCAGTCGTTCAGCCGGGGAGCCGAGCGTCTGATCACGGTGGATGTTTCTGAGGTTTAGGAGGTTGAGGAAGGTGTCCGTCCCGTCTCTGTAGGACTTCTCCAGTAGCAGTTTGGCGCTCCGGACCGCTCTTTCCGCAAGTCCGTTTGACTGGGGGAATTCATTTAGTCAAATGATCTACAATTAGGGTAGGTTTACTCTATTTTGGACTAAGCATCATAGTTGTACTTGAAATATACTGTAATTCTGCAAACTGTTAATAAATCAATCAATCGGTAACAAGACAACTCACCCCTTTTGCCTCTTTTGGTGAGTTGTCCGGACAACTCACCCCGAACGTCCGGACAACTCACCAGGGGTGAGATGTCTTCACTTTCGGGGGTGAGATGTCTTCACTTTCGGCCACTTTCGGGGTGAGTTGTCTTCACTTTCGGGGTGAGTTGTCTGACTGAATATGTAGCCTTTGAGCTCTTTTATATACTGAATATTGCACAATAATACTTTACTGAATATTTCACAAGAATATAACACAAGAGTCAAATGTACGGTCAAATGTAATGTTGTTTATTTAAATATAGAAACATTGTAAACAAAGTTTGTTTTCGAAAAACAGCAGTTTGTACAAAAGATATAGAAAAAAGGTAAACATCAAACGTTTTTTAGAAATACATCTGTGTGTGTGTGTGTGTGTGTGTGTGTGTGCGTGCGTGCGTGCGTGTGTGTGTGTGTTTTAAACATCTGAAGAAATGTGAACTCAACCCCTCCTAATTTGGTTACTCCAGATGGCTGAATGGTTATATAAGGTCACTTGTAATTTCTCACATGCTAATGTATAACTAGCAGTAGCCATATCATCATCGTTGTTGGGGGGAGGGGGTCAATATTGCTTTGCTATTCAGATGTAATTCAGTATAAGTATGCGTGCGTTGGGAGTGCAGTCTAATTAGCAACTTTGTACAGCCGTGAGACTCTGCCTTTGAAGCGCAAACTTTATCCACAAACGAGAGTAAAAGTAAATTAATCCACAAAACGAACGTAATTTGTATTGTTGACCTATTTCTAAAATATTAGCGCGACTTTCGTTCAACTTTGACCCCTCTATCACATGGAACTATTTTTTGGGCGTAGTGATATGGACACAAAAAACATAGTTCTGTGTGATAGAGGGGTAAAAAAATAACGAAAGTTGCACTAATATTTTAGAAATAGGTCAACAATACAAATTACGTTAGTTTTGTGGATTAATTTACTTTTACTGCGTGGCCCCCAGTGCCCCCCACAAAATGACTGGAACTACTTGATATTTCACCAAAACCAGAGCAGAACTCCCACCATGGGACTCGGGCAATCATGTCCCTGTCTCCCTGTACCTGAGCACGGAAATAGCATAATTATTGTCACCACCATCAAGTGTCACTGTTGTGCAGCCTAACACACAGACAGAGGCAGGGCTCCAGACTAACTTTTTCACAGGTAGCACTGGTGCCACCTACCTTTTCATTTGGTAGCGCCACCACAAATTAGGTAGCACCATTTTTTTCTTTGTATAGCGTGGTATTAATACATGATCTTATCATGCCCCCACATCGGGCGCCATTTATTTATGTAGTGGTTTCCACCATTAAAGGTTTGAATCATAAAACCCCCTACAAAGGTCACTGTGTAAAAAACAGCAACCTACCTGGTTATACTTCAAAACACTGTAGATGGTTTCAACCCACCACAAAGTCACTCAGTCAATAAAGGCAATATTTATATTCCACACACAGAAAGTCAGTTTAAGGTTTTGTGTTGAAAATTAAATGCAGTCCAAAAAAAAAAAAAAAAAAAAAAAAATCTTTTGCAATGTGAAATGCCACCAAATTCTTAATCCTTTTCCTTGTCTTTATGGGCCAACTTGTGAAAGCTTCATGCTTTTATTGTGAAGGCAAAAGTTTCTGAATGCTCTCAGAGCCTGCATATCTCCGCGTGCTGAAAATAGCTGATCTACAAGCTCACAACGCGTCGCGTCCGCGACGCGTTGTGAGCTTGTAGATCAGCTATTTTCAGCACGGAACACGAAGAATAAATCAGGCATCAGTGCTCTTCACTCACTGGGAGGGAGATTAATGTATTTTGTTGGCCGATCAGCATGTATGGACGTATGGTATGGACACATAGGCTACCTCCTCGATGCAAACATAACAAGCTTTGGAAGCTATTTTTCGTGGCACATGTTTAATCAAACAACACGTTTACTAAGTTTCACTCAGTGTTTGGGTCGGGAGTCGGCTGTCTGTGTAGATCATGACTGATCATCATGCAGTTAGATATGCGCGCTGCGCGCTCCAGTGAAATTGTACAGCTGAGAAAGATTAGTTAATTTGTGTCGGATAAGCTGCGTTCAGACCTGAATATATATTCGCCTCGGTTCGTCCAGTTTGTACCGCGGCAGGTCGCGCCGCACCCGTTTGCGCAATTCTCGTCTTTGAATTGACTTTGTATGTAATCGCGCCGCTCTGACCATCCAAGTCTGAAGGGCTTATTTGTGGGTTTTCGTGAACGATCGTTCTTTGAACACTGGGCGTCAGGCGAACGTCCAATGTTTTCAATCAATGGAACGGGCAAGCACTGCGGGATGTTATTTTTTCCTCCACTCATCCTTCCAGCAAGTCGCACCTGTGCGACCTCATTCAATTTTAAGTATCACCCTTAATAAATTAAGTCGCATATGCGACCTAATAGGTCGCACGCTGGAGCCCTGGACAGAGGCCAGGGAGGAGAGCTTGTACTGTACAGTACAGTACAGTACAGTACAGTACAGTACAGTACAGTACAGTACAGTACAGTACAGTACAGTACAGTACAGTACAGTACAGTACAGTAGGGCTGACCTCGATTAGTCGAATAGTCGACTAATCGATCGGAACGGGTCTCAGTCGACTGACAACCTCTCAGTCGATGTTCACCAAAAAAAACAGTCGGGACGAATTTTTTCTTTTGGGCCGGGTGGAAAACCCCTCCGTTATAATGGTATGCTCCCAGTCCCCGCACCGCAGCATCGGGGAACACTCTGGCAGCCAGAGTAAAGGCTGGGAGGGACCGAGCCGAGGGAGGCTAATGTACTGTAGCCTACATGTTGTTTATGCTCCGGAGTCCAGACCCATGCAGTTTAATAATATACAGTCACAACAGAATGCACACTGCTGTCTCGTGTCTCATCACAATCCCAATGCGCCACCCGTGAAGTCGGGGGGGAAATAAAAAACAGGCTGCTAGTGTTAGTGTAGGGTCGGGGATCGTTAGCTTTGCGCGTAGCTACTGATTCAACCCACTGATTGAACTTCATCTCCGCCTGTAATCTAGGTTATTTTTTTATTGACAACGTGAACGAACCCCGACACCAGCGCTGCAAAAATAGACAGATCTACAAGCTCTCAACGCGTAGCGAACGGCGCTGCAAAAACAGGCAGGACGCGATGCCTTGAGAGCTTGTGGATCAGCCTCCCCGACGGTGCGGGGAGGCAAGAGTTCTCCGGGGAGGAGGAGAAGTTACCAGGGCAGGCTACATGTTGCTGCGGCTAACAACACTGTCACCAGCCAGTGGTTGTGATGTTAGCTTGTGCAGCTGCTTGTCCGTTCCAACTTCACTTCATCTCCACCTGTAACTTATTTTTTATTTTGTTACCCTGGCTGCGCAGCTGCGCAGCTGCGCTGCAAAAATAGACGGATCTACAAGCTCTCAACGCGTAGCGAACGGCGCTGCAAAAACAGGCAGGACGCGGCGCCTTGAGAGCTTATCGCCCAACCTTAATGCAAATGTGTTGTTTTTTTTGGGGGGGGGGTGCAGGGGGGTGTTCAGTCGACTATCAGTCGACTAACAGCAAATTTATTCATATTAATTTCGACTATACAAATCCTTAGTCGGGGACAGCCCTACAGTACAGTACAGTACTCGACAATCTTTTGACTCGACCCGACTTGACTTGACATAACCTTGTGACTCGACCCAACTTGACTCGACAACCTTGTGACTCGACCCGACTTGACTTGACATAACCTTGTGTCTCGACCCGACTTGACTCGACAACCTTGTGACTCGACCCGACTTGACACAACCTTGTGACTCGACTTGACTTGACTTGCCCACAACAGAAAAACTTGAGACTTGCTTGAGACTTGGACCAAATGACTTGCTACTCGACTCGGACTCGGATCGGAGGGACTCGTGCAATTGTCTGGTGAGAGGGATCTCATTCCACTAGATCTCCCTCAGAGTGAGAGGGATCTCATTCCAGTATTGACAACCTTTTATGGACAGTACATTTTGACTGAATGTAGACTTTCTGCCATGGACCTCCCAGTCCCCTGGATGCAGACCTGGTGTCAGACCCACTGTTTTCACAGCCACCCCTGGATGCAGACCTGGTGTCAGACCCACTGTTTTCACAGTCACCCCTGGATGCAGACCTGGTGTCAGACCCACTGTTTTCACAGTCACCCCTGGATGCAGACCTGGTGTCAGACCCACTGTTTTCACAGTCACCCCTGGATGCAGACCTGGTGTCAGACCCACTGTCCATGTCAAAAACAGTCACCCCTGGATGCAGACCTGGTGTCAGACCCACTGTCCATGTCAAAAACAGTCACCCCTGGATGCAGACCTGGTGTCAGACCCACTGTTTTTGACTTTTTACAGTCACTTTGGGACAAATAGCAGCATTTTTAATGTTTGTCTTTAGTTCAATGTTTGATTAATAAACGCCATTGAAAATGAAGGGAAAAGTTAATGTGCCTCATTAAGTCATATTGTCTGACAATAATGGCATTTCTATCTCTGGGAACCCCAATTGATACATTGTAAAATCAATGTCAATTTCACTCCGACAGTGTACAAATGGAACCAAATGGACCCGTTAGGGTCAGCGTTATACAGACCCATAAGGGTCCATTTGGTGCCAAACTATCATTTAGCTGGGAACCCCCTGGAACTCCCTCAAGGACCCCTGGGGGTCCCCGGACCCCACTTTGTGAACCACATGGTCTATAAAGTCCAGAGTAGAGAATGAGACCATATTCAATCAGGCAGCAACGCTTTGATGGTGTTTATTTGGCAGATTTACAGACAAGCAGCAGAAGATGTTAAAGCTGGAGTGCCGTGATTTTGGTACTTTTTCCAATTTGTTTATGAGGTGACAGTACTTCATTAGAGCCCTTGGTGTGGTTGTTATGTCATGTGTTTATGAGGTGACAGTACTTCATTAGAGCCCTTGGTGTGGTTGTTATGTCATGTGTTTATGAGGTGACAGTACTTCATTAGAGCCCTTCGTGTGGTTGTTATGTCATGTGTTTATGAGGTGACAGTACTTCATTAGAGCCCTTGGTGTGGTTGTTATGTCATGTGTTTATGAGGTGACAGTACTTCATTAGAGCCCTTGGTGTGGTTGTTATGTCATGTGTTTATGAGGTGACAGTACTTCATTAGAGCCCTTGGTGTGGTTGTTATGTCATGTGTTTATGAGGTGACAGTACTTCATTAGAGCCCTTGGTGTGGTTGTTATGTCATGTGTTTAAGAGGTGACAGTACTTCATTAGAGCCCTTGGTGTGGTTGTTATGTCATGTGTTTAAGAGGTGACAGTACTTCATTAGAGCCCTTGGTGTGGTTGTTATGTCATGTGTTTAAGAGGTGACAGTACTTCATTAGAGCCCTTGGTGTGGTTGTTATGTGCAATGATGTATTCCCTTTGTATTTAGGGTTTCTTCCTGGAGGCGGAAACCTTGACAGTCAAACGTGCCAATGAAAAAAACAGTAATATAGTGACATCACACTATCACTAACCCCTCCCCCTTTATCATACAACTACAGCTGTGGGTGTGGCTTCAGTTCAGGTGGATCACCACCCATCACCACCCACCAGGCAAACCAGGCATACTTAATGAACTGGTGGGCGTGTCCACATAAAAACGACATTTTAACAAATACTGTACACTTTTTTGAAAAATGTCTTCCTCCTTATATAACAATAAGACCGGATGATCATGTTTTACGGTGCCACATTTTCATGACTTATCAAAAATAGCAGATCTACAAGCTCGTATTTTTCAATACGAGTTAAATAACCTCAGCTATGCTCCCCAAAATGCTCCAAACCTTCAAAATAAAAGCATTAGCTGCAACACAAATTAACTGAAATAATGGCTGTCCATCCAGACAGACAGACAGACAGACAGACAGGCAGGCAGGCAGGCAGGCAGGCAGGCAGGCAGGCAGACAGACAGACAGACAGACGGTAAATAATAAATATTAATCATTGGATACTCAGAGGTTGGTGTTCTACTTCATTTTATTTTATAAATATCCAAAAACACCACAAAACAAAACTAGGTCATTTTCATAAAACTATTGTCAAATATTCAAAAAACAAAAATTACAAACACATCATATTATAAGATAATATATTATGCAATGAACATTTACAAACGGTAAAAATTATTTTCACGTCAATAACCTAATTATTATACAATAAAATATACTTATACAATCTAATTAAGACACAATGTGCTCACACGCACGCACGCACAAGCTGACACACACGTCGAAAACAACGCACGCACGCGCACGCTCATGCACACGCACGCTCACATGCACGCACGCACACGCACACAGTAAAACAACTGAATGATCAGAAAATACGTGTGTGGATGTTTCACTCAGTGATTTGTGATCAAACATAAACCATTTTTTTCCTCATAAAAAAAAAACATGAATTATAAATACCGTTGCTTTTATATAGCCTAAAAACCCACGGTTCAAATGAACACAACGTAATCTCACCAAACAAAACAACGGCTCTCGGTGCCTTAAAGTAAACAATGTAGGTCGTCTTAAACCTCAGTCACACTATTGAGACTTCTGTCTCATGTGACTTCCATTGGAAATGCATTGGGGCGGCCATTAAACACGGACAGGACACAAGACATGGACAAGACAGCTGTCTCAATAGTGTGACTGAGGCCTTAATCACACAAAACACAATACGCTTCTGGTTCACGTCAAACTGTCACTCAGTGATTTGTGATCAAACATCAAACCCTTAAAAAAAACATGAATTAAAAATAACGTTCGATTCCCGCCAGGGGGCGCTGTGTCATGGACACTGGTCTCACTGCTGAATTACTACAATGACCATCATGTTTTGTTGCACTCACCCCGCCCACCCCAGCTGTGTAAAAACCATGAACTCCTGGTTGCGTTTATCTGCTTACCTTTACTGAGACATGTTCTAAATGTTATGATGAATTGAACATGGTGGACCCTCTTGTAAACGTGTAGTGTGTAGTGTGTAGTTCTGTTCTCCATGGATCGCCACCTTGCCGTGGTGGAGAACCTTGCGTGTTCCAATGAACCTGAGAGCGATGCCGTCGGGAGCTTAGTTTAGCTCCTGGTAGGGTCACCCATGGCGGTAAGGTCGAGGGGGAGGTTCCAGACAAAGTGCGATCCAAAAGACCCCAACGGCGGAAGTGGCGGAGGATGACACAGTAAGTCACAACGGCACTGAAGGCGGATGAAGGCTGCAACAGAGGGTGGTCTCCAGTCGTCATGGACTCCATGCCATTGGATTCAGGCCCCTCTCTGCCAAGGACCGTGTGGTGGCTGCAGGCGCATCAGTCTCCCCACGTAAAAAGACGTCACGCGCAGGCGTCCTCCTGAAAGGAACCCATTCATTCTACATACTGGACATTAAGAAGACCTGTGGCGTCCAGGAAGAGGTAACGGGGGCAGGACAGTGAAGTCTGGCAGTTCCTAGCCACAACCTGGCACACAGGCGGTGGGTGTTTAGTTCAGTCGCTAAGCTCTTGGACTGAGGCAGATAGAGCTTTTCGGCAGTGACACCCACGACTGAGCAGCCCTATTCAGGGTCCACTCTGCTCACCCCAGTAGGGGAAGGGGTTAGAAAAGGTACCCTAAAAATAGCCTGCCTCACAAAATCCTGTCTGGAATACCGCATCCAGAGGGATCACCAACACGCGGTCAGAAACAAAAACTAAAAAAATTACGTATTGGAGAGTCCAATACTCCAATACGTAAAAAATTACGTATTGGAGCCTGGAATGTGCGGACCCTCACGGACAACCAAGCCAGTGATCGACCTGAAAGAAGAACTGCTATCGTCTCCAGAGAGCTAAGGAAGTTCCAGATTGACATTGCAGCACTCTCCGAGACCCGACTGGCTGATGAAGGGCAGCTGAAGGAGGAAAAGGGCGGATATACTTTCTTTTGGAAAGGAAAGCCTGCAAATGAGCCACGAATCCATGGTGTGGGTTTTGCTATTAAGAACTGCCTCATTAATCACCTCCATGAACTCCCTGTGGGCATCAACGAGCGCCTAATGACCATACGTCTGATGCTTGCCAGTAGTCAGATGGCCACCGTTATTAGTGCCTACGCACCAACACTTGATGCACAGGATGAAGTAAAGGAGGCCTTCTATGCTGACCTGGACAAAATTCTATCTGAAGTTCCCAAGGAGGACAAGCTAATCCTTCTGGGAGATTTCAATGCCAGAGTGGGACGAAACCACCACCTATGGAGGGGCACGTTGGGGAGAGAAGGAGTTGGAAGCACAAACTCCAATGGCATACTACTGCTAACCAAGTGCTCAGAGCACAACCTGGTCATCACCAACACACTTTTCCGTCAGAAAACCAAGTTCAAAACATCATGGATGCATCCTCGCTCCAAGCTATGGCATCTCATTGATTATGTCATTGTCCGCTCCAAAGACCACCGCGATGTCCTTAACACCAGAGCAATGACCAGTGCAGACGACTGCTGGACTGACCATCGTCTCATTCGCTCCATCATGTCTATTCGCTTAATGCGGAAAAGAAGGGTGCAGAAAGGACAGAGCCGGCCAAAGCTTAACATCGACTTGTTGGGTGACACCACCTACCAACAACAGCTGCAGGATGCTCTTAGCACAGCTTTGCCCAAACAGTACCCGGAGGATACTGAGACACACTGGGGCATACTGTCCACTGCCATCATGAACTCCTGCAAAAACATCCTTGGTCACAAAAAGCGGAGACATCAAGACTGGTATGATGAGAATGACACAGAGATTCAGAAACTCATTGACTTCAAGCGCCAAACTTTCATCACCTGGCAAAATAACATCCACTGCAAGGTGAAAAGAGAAGCCCATGCCAAAGCGAAGGCAGCCGTTCAAACGCAAGTTAGGAAACTGAAGAACCAGTGGTGGACAAAGAAGGCTCTGGAAATCCAGCAGCTTGCCGACTCTGGGGATACAAGAGGTTTCTTTGATGCCACAAGAGCAGTATATGGTCCCAGACACCGCTGCTTAACCCCCCTTCGCTCTAAAGATGGGCTCTTGCTTCTGAAGGACAATGAGGCAATAGCAAACAGGTGGAAAGAGCACTATAAGGACCTCTTAAACAGGGATACTATTCCTGAGATGGAGGCTCTTGAGCAACTCCCCCAAAAGCCCATTGTTGAAAGCATGGGAGAACCACCCAGCCTGGATGAGGTGATGGATGCGATTAAGAACATGAAAAACAACAAGGCTGCTGGGCCCGACGGCATCCCAGCAGAAGTCCTAAAGAAAGGAGGACCCGACCTTCTTACGCACATCCATGCCCTGCTTCATAAAATCTGGGAAGAAGAGGAAATCCCTGCACAGCTTAGGGATGCCTTAATTGTCTCCATATTTAAGAAGGGAGACAAGGCAGACTGCGGAAACTACCGTGGCATTTCTCTCCTGTCCACCATAGGGAAGGCTCTAGCTCGCGTGCTGGCCAACAGACTCACTCCCCTGTCAGAAAACATCCTTCCTGAGTCTCAGAGTGGATTTCGCCCAAACAGAGGCACTACTGACATGGTTTTCACTATTCGTCAACTGCAGGAAAAATGCCGGGAACAAAATCAAGCACTATACATGGCCTTCATAGACCTCACCAAAGCCTTTGACTCAGTGAACCGCCATGCCCTCTGGCTGGTTCTGGCAAAGATTGGCTGCCCAGAAAAGTATGTCCGGGTACTGAGACTGCTACATGACAATATGTCAGCCACAGTACTTAGCGGCAGTGGAGACGAAACTGAACCCTTCCGGGTCGACACAGGAGTCAAACAGGGATGTGTCATCGCTCCAACACTATTCTCCATCTTTATTGCTGCTATCCTCCATCTCACAAGCATGCATCTGCCCCAGGGAGTCGACATCATGTACAGGACTGACGGTCAACTCCTCAACATCAACCGTTTCAGGGCTAAAGGTCAAACCACCACCGTATCAATCATGGAGCTGCAGTATGCGGATGACAACGCCCTTGTAGCCCTTTCGGAAGAGGACCTACAGTCCATCTTATCCGCATTTGCGAAAGCATACAAACAGCTTGGTCTGGCCATTAACATAAAAAAGACCCAAATCCTCCACCAACCACCACCAAACAGCAGTACACCTGTCCTACCCCCCAACATCTCCATCGACAACGTCACACTGGAAAATGTGGACCACTTCCCATACCTCGGCAGCCTCCTATCCTCAAATGCTGTCATCGATGATGAAATACACCATCGCCTCAGCTGTGCCAGTGGCTCTTTCTCAAGGCTAAGGAAGAGAGTCTTTGAGAACCGCGACCTCCAACCAAAGACCAAAATCTTGGTATACAAAGCTGTGGTGCTCCCCACCCTTTTGTATGGGTCAGAGGCCTGGACCACATACAGCAGGCACATAAAGGCACTTGAGACGTACCATCAGAGGTGTCTCCGGAAAATCCTCAGGATTAGCTGGGAGGACCGACGCACTAACACCAGCGTCCTGGAGGAGGCAAACGTTCTCACCATCACTGCCACCATTGCCCAAAACCAGCTCAGATGGACTGGCCATGTTGTCCGCATGCCTGACTCTCGCCTCCCAAAACAAGTCCTGTACTCCCAGCTTGTTAAAGGGAAACGGGCCCCGGGAGGTCAAAAGAAGAGGTATAAGGACAATATTAAAACAATCCTAAAGAAGTGCCACATTGACCTCAAAGCTTGGGAAGACAAGGCAACAGACAGGACGACCTGGAGAAACCTTGTCCGTGAGGGTGCTGTAAAGTATGATAATGACCTCCGCCATGCTGCACAGGACAAGCGCAGACTCAGAAAGGAGAGAACATCCAGTAAACCGGTCCAACCCAAACCCACCACTACATTCCCCTGTCCACACTGCACCAGAATAATCGGGTCCAGAATCGGCCTCCATCGCCACCTGACGACCCACAAGGACCAAGAAGGAGGACAGTCATACTCGGATACGAGTGACCGCCGATGATGATGATGGCTTTATTGGGTCGTCCACTCACAGTTAACAGTCTTTATATTGAGTTGTGCTTGAAATGTACTGTAATTCTGCAAACTGTTAATAAATACTTCAATAAATCAATAGTCCAGGAAGGAAGTGAGCCCAGTGTCCATGACATCACTGGCTCTTTGAAATACTAAAATATCTAAAACCATGATTTACACACATAAAAACAACCCCAGGAAAGTGTTTGAAGTGTTTGAGCCCCAGAGCAGCTTTTAACATTGATCCGGTTGCCATGCAACGCCTCCGTCAACCACCAGCTATGGGGCGTTACAACCCCTCTCCATTTACCTCTCGGTTCAAAGCTCCATAACTCTGAAGCTACGAGTCTAGGATGCAAAGTTCGGAGGTAATTTGTGACGTTGTCTCGCATCGCTCCCGACATGTAAACGATTCTGGCGACAGGTAAATACTAAACAGCATGCGCTAATGCTAATGCTAGCCGACCCTTACAGTGACAGTCTGCAGGCTAGCTGCTACCGTGGTCTGAGCCGATCATACAGGTACAATACTGCCCCCTGGTGGTCTGAACCACTCATACAAACATAGAAATAGTATTTTATTAATATATTTTATAAGATCATCTAGAAACTCTTAATAAGACACTATGTCAATAGAACAATATGCTAACAGTCTCCTTAATAAGACACTATGTCATTAGAACAATATGCTAACAGTCTCCTTAATAAGACACTGTCAATAGAACAATATGCTAACAGTCTCCTTAATAAGACACTATGTCATTAGAACAATATGCTAACAGTCTCCTTAATAAGACACTGTCAATAGAACAATATGCTAACAGTCTCCTTGACGTACATCAGTCATACTTTATCATAATCAGTGCAAAAAGACTCACAATAATGTGCATTTGCTGTAAATATATTAGCTCTTATTCTAGTCCGACAGCGACGTGGCATCATAATTATATATAGTTTAACACATCTACAGTTACAGCCTAACGTTTGTGCTACATTCGTTGTGAATATATTTCACACACAGAAGGTTCATTTCTGCTAAGAGTGTTACAGTACATCGAAAACGTAGAGTCACCGAAACACGAGCAAAATAGCAATCTATACTTCTCTAACCCGAACTCTAAAATAACAATCTATACTTCTCTAACCCGAACGCTAACTTCAGGGTGAGTTCATATCATTCTACTGCATCTGTCAAGAACCAGCCTTTAGAACTACAACCATGGATTTAACCTGTCAGCCTTTAGAACTACAACCATGGATTTAATCTGTCAGCCTTTAGAACTACAACGATGGATTTAATCTGTCAACCTTTAGAACTACAACCAGCCTTTAGAACTACAACGATGGATTTAATCTGTCAACCTTTAGAACTACAACCAGCCTTTAGAACTACAACCATGGATTTAATCTGTCAACCTTTAGAACTACAACCAGCCTTTAGAACTACAACCATCAATTTCAACCCTTTTCACATCAAGGCCCGTGATATTTGTTCTGTTTGAGCCACTGACCACCATTTGATGACATTTAGCCTCTCAGACCCATTTGAGCCACGGATGACATTTAGCCTCTCAGACCCATTTGAGCCATGGACCACCATCTGATGACATTTAGCCTCTCAGGCCCATCTGAGCCACGGACCACCATTTGATGACATTTAGCCTCTCAGACCCATCTGAGGCACGGACCACCATTTGATGACATTTAGCCTCTCAGACGAATTTGAGTCACGGACCACCATTTGATGACATTTAGCCTCTCAGGCCCATCTGAGCCACGGACCACCATTTGATGACATTTAGCCTCTCAGACCCATTTGATCCACGGACCACCATTTGATGACATTTAGCCTCTCAGACCCAAAACTAAAGAATATTGTTGTTGTCGTTGGATCAGATTTTGTCCACAATTCCATGCTGTATTGATGTTGGTACCATTAGGAGAGATAATAGGCAAACACTGATCAAAATAACAATTCTTCTACATTATCTAATTGTAGACTTCTTGTAAATTAAGTAGATTTTAAGAATAATTTAACTCTTGAGAGCAAAAAATGAACGGGTCCATTTGGTTTCCTTTTACGCTCTCAAGAGTTAAAGATCTAATAGGGGTCCATTTGGTTACCAACTCTACATAATTTAGGTTTAACTGTTCACGTGGTATTAGAAGTTAGTCTCGCGTTGCCAGACTGTTGCCTCTCGCCATACAGTCTGGAGCAATGGAAGCTCTGATCATGAGTACAATATAAATGCTTCCGTCATACAGTCTGGAGCAACGGAAGCTCTGATCATGAGTACAATATAAATGCTTCCGTCATACAGTCTGGAGCAATGGAAGCTCTGATCATGAGTACAATATAAATGCTTCCGTCATACAGTCTGGAGCAACGGAAGCTCTGATCATGAGTCAAATATAAATGCTTCCGTCATACAGTCTGGAGCAATGGAAGCTCTGATCATGAGTAAAATATAAATGCTTCCGTCATACAGTCTGGAGCAACGGAAGCTCTGATCATGAGTACAATATAAATGCTTCCGTCATACAGTCTGGAGCAACGGAAGCTCTGATCATGAGTAAAATATAAATGCTTCCGCCATACAGTCTGGAGCAACGGAAGCTCTGATCATGAGTAAAATATAAATGCTTCCGTCATGCAGTCTGGAGCAACAGGAGCTCTGATCATGAGTAAAATATAAAGCGGAAGTGAAGCCTCCTCCCCACTTCCTTTTCGTCTTTACAGTCGCACAACTGTATCCTAATATAAATATAAATCATCTAAGCATATATAGCTTGTTGCTTAAAAAAAAAAAAAAAGCTCTAAAGATATCTTAAAATATATTTTTGGAAATGACAAAACCGATTACTCAGATTTGGGGAGGTGTAGTTCCAGACTCTATACGTAGCATTCGGAGATTGTGGAATAGTTGTCTAGCTACTCGAGACCAGAGTAATCTAGTAAGAGAGTGGCGATACACTTTGATCTCGCCACAAAGCGGGGTGCCTATGGGCTATAGTTCCACACATTAGAACTATCCCATTGAGACAAAGCGGGGTGCTATGGGCTATAGTTCCACACATTGGAACTATCCCATTGAGACAAAGCGGGGTGCCTATGGGCTATAGTTCCACACATTGGAACTATCCCATTGAGACAAAGCGGGGTGCCTATGGGCTATAGTTGGAACTATGGCTGGAACTATCCCATTGAGACAGAATGAGCACTTCCTCAACGGGAGTAAACGCTAGTGTTGCCACTCTCTTACTAGATTACTCTGCGCGAGACTAGGTAGAAGGTCACATGGTCACATCTGTCCAATCAGCACGGAGCAGAGCAGGAAGACAGCGTAGAGACACAGGAGGCCGACGCCCAGCCGACGGTCCAGCTTCCACTGGTTCAGATGGACGCTCGTCACCTGGACAGGTGGGCAGAACATAGGAGGCAGTAACATGAGTTATAACCTGTTTAACTTCATCTGGACGGGTGGGCAGAACATAGTAGGCAGTAACATGAGTTATAACCTGTTTAACTTCATCTGGACGGGTGGGCAGAACATAGTAGGCAGTAACATGAGTTATAACCTGTTTAACTTCACCTGGACGGGTGGGCAGAACATAGGAGGCAGTAACATGAGTTATAACCGGTTTAACTTCACCTGGACAGGTGGGCAGAACATAGGAGGCAGTAACATGAGTTATAACCTGTTTAACTTAGCTGTGATTCTCGTTTATTAGATTAGTCGGGGAAAAAAACACCCAACTAATCCATTGGATGATCGCCAAGAAAATACTGGCACAGCTCTAGTTGACAAAACAAAACAAACAGCAAGTATAAATAGATTTTGTCTAAGAAGTCAGTCCTTTGTATGGCGATTTAACTGACCCAATACAATTATTGTTAGATTCAGGGTTAGGGTCAAACTCACGGTGAGGAAGACATACTGTGAGGACACAGTGAAGTAGTGATGGTGAGGAAGACATACCGTGAGGAAGACATAGCACCTTATAGTACACATGTATAATATATAATATAGTATAGTATATGTATAGTTTACATAGATACTCCACTGTTACGTTCTTAGCTTACGCATGTTTCATGATAACTACTTTTTGTCTCCACCAGGCCGAAGGCATGGGGAGAGAGTATGTTTTGCACTCCGTCCGTCCGTGTGTGTGTCCGTCCTTCCTTCCTTCCGTCCGTCCGTTACCAGCTAATCTCCGGCAACGTTAACCCGGTCGATGCCAAACTTTGCACACACACTCCCTGGATGCCAACGATGAACCTCTGCCCCACATTTTCCAGAACGGCCTGTTATAGCGCCACCATGAGGCAGCTTTGCACATTCTTTACCTAAAACTGCACCGATCTGTGTGAAACGTTGCATGCACACTCCCTAGAGGCCAAGGACAAACCTTTGACCTGCATTTTCCGCATCTGCCTTTTATAGCGCCACCAGGAGGCCGACTTTTGTAAAACACATTTTTTGATATTACTCCTTCAGATTCTGTCCAAAAATCTCACAAATCTTTACACAGTATCTCTATAGTCATAGTCATAGTGCTCATGTCGGATCTGTCCGATATTTCATATTCCATCCTAATTGGCTATAATTGGCTTTCACAGTTTGCTAGATTGCCCCGTTTTGAACAAAAGCCTCAAATCATGAACGCAGTGTGCAATTTACGTGAAATCTTTCACACATTTTCTTACTAGGCTGTGGAATATATCCCACCCTTTTCACATTGGCCTGTTATAGCGCCACCAACAGGTTGATTTTTGCAAAACACATTTTTGGAACAAAATGCCTCAAATCATCCAATTGCCATCAAGGCATATGAAGAAATGGCACCCTTTTCACATTGGCCTATTATAGCGCCACCAGGAGGCCACAACCTGACCTGCCCTGGTGGAGACCTGTGCCCCGAGGGGCACTTTTTCTAGTTATATATGTGATGTATGCCATGCTTATTGTTATTGCTTAATGTAAATCGCTCTGGATTAAGAGCGTCTGATAAATGCCTAAATTGTAAATTACAATCTACAGCCTATTAAGGATAATCTAAATAAGATTCAACAAAAAGTAACATTGTGCGTGGACAAGATTGACTCTCTTGAGACGGCAGCCAACGAGACTGATACAACTGGAGAAGGAGAACAAAAAGCTATCTGAGGAAGTTAATTAATTGAAACAGAAGACGGAATCACTCGAAAATACAGCAGAAAGCTGAACGTGAGAATATATGGACTCTCAGAAAATGTTGAAATGGGCAACCCGACATCGTTTGTAAATGGAATGCTGAGTGATCTTTTTGGTGAAGAAATAGGTCCACCACCTTTTGTAAATATTGCTCATCGTATCGGAGCAAAGAACGGCAAGACGCCGCGATGCCTAATCGCCAAACTGAACAACTCTGATGCAAGACAGAAGATTGTGCGTCTCGCCGGTGCAAAAGCTGGCTCAGGTGGGCTGCAGTATAAAGGACAAAAGCTCAGTATTGTCCGCGATGCTACAGCAGAACAATGCAAGCAGCAATCTTCCTTTGATGAGCTCAGATCACTCCTACGCCAAACGGATCTACGCTACGGTGTGGCCTTTCCTGCAAAAATGGTCATCACCTTCAAGGATAAGACCCACTCCTTTACTGACGCATCGGAGGCAATGAACTTCTACACAACTGAGATCAAACCAACGCTGGAAACGGAGGCTGAAACACCACCACCTGCCGACGACACAGTGGAGGCTCTCGAGGCAGCAGCAGCCACAGTCTGACTGTCACTACTGTACAGTATGTATTATACACTACAGGCTGAATATAGGTATGACGACTAGAGACTAGTATCCCACGCATATTAACTGAGGACTGCGAAATCTTATTTTTTAAGACTAATGTGGCTACACGGTCGGACCTCTAGTTTTGCGTTTTTGTTTTGCTTCTGGTCCAAGGGTTTAAAAATGTCATTATTTTTCTCTTTTTTTGTTTTTCCTTTTCTTTTCTTTTCTTGAGTATTCTTTTTATTTTATATCACCAATGTTTTATTATTTTTGTGTGTGTGTGCGTGTGTGTGTGTGTGTGTGTGTGTGTGTGTGTGTGTGTGTGTGTGTGCCTATGTTGTCACATGATCTGTGCCGGTACATTAGATTATATAATTTTGTTATCATATTATTTCCCTTATTATTACTAGTATTATTTATTAGTGACAGCACCAATGATAGACATGTTCGCTGTATTTCCATTCATGTTACATTTTTTTGCTGGTATTATTATCATTGATGCTGTATTGGTTGCTGTCATTATATGATTCATTGTGTGATGATAGCAATACCACACACTACATTATGTTCATACTTGTATTTTAAGAAGAGGAGAAAGAAAGAAAAATTAATTCTCCATTGGCTTTCCCCTAATTTTGTATTATTTTGTTCAAGCCAATTGCAAAAGCTGTCTGACAAGCTAACATGTCACAACTCTGCATTAGGCAGAGAATGGGAGGTTGGAAGGTGGCTATGTGGACTATGAGCACTAAGATGTTCTGCCCATGTGACCGTCTTCGGGTGGGGAGGGGAGGGGTAGGGGGAGGGATATGGGTTGATGCCAGACTACAATTGGGGAAAGATTCCCCGATGTTTACGTATTATACCATTTATTTTTTTGTTCTTAAATCTTTGTCTCGACAATTCAATATAAATGGAAACCCCTTGTTACTCTATCATGAATACATTTAAGCCATATACAATAACAAGGGCCAAAACAAAAATATATTTAGAGAACATCAGCCTATTATGGCAAAAATAAACATACTCTCATGGAATGTACAGAGAATAAATAATAATATCAAGTATAGCAGCTGTCTCGAATATTTGGATAGGAAAAGGATTGATATAGGTTTACTCCAAGAAACTCACATAATGGCACAAGATTTGGATAAATTAGAAAATATATCTGAAAATATCTGGTCATAGCTTCCTCATCTGCCGCCAATAAAACAAAAAGAGTATTAATTCTAATATTCTTGATATTATTGAGAAAGGAAATTACTTTCCTACAGTATGTCAAAGGTATTCTCTGTGACAAAGAGGTTCTGCTGTTATCAGTATATGCCCCTAATACCCATGACTCTGCTTTCTATGCTCAACTAACAAAGATTTTACAAGAGTATTCAGACTGTGGGATCATTTTTGGTGCTGATATGAATGCAGTGTTATCACCAGACTTGGATAAATCAGGTGCAAATACAAGCAATCCATCCACAACTGCATTTAAAAATATGGTATCTAATCATTCACTGATTGACATTTGGAGACATTATAATCCAAGTTTAAAGGTATATTCAGTGATTTCACTTAAGTCAAATATCACTTATTTTTCTTATTTTTTGGATAATCCTCCCTACTATAAAGTGTGCTGACCATATAAGGAGTTCCTCCCTGTCCCCAGTGAGCCCCTCGGGTCAAAAAACCCTAGTTTCAGTTTGGGCTTTGGGTGGCAAAGCCTTCATCCAATCAGGATGAGAGGGGCCTTCCTCCAATCATGATCGAGTGGGGCGGGCCTTGGTGCACATGCTGTTGGATTGTTGTACTTCCCCCACTGTAGAGCGTGTGCATGTGCACATCTTGTTACCGGGTGGACCGGGTATTTTTCCAAATCACCCAAATCACTGAATGCTCCTTTAAAGCAATATACCTTTTTTTCAAATAGACATAAAACACACACAATAATTGACTACATATTCATATCCCCTAATATTCTTCGTTGTGTTAAAAAGGCAGACATTTCCAACATGTCAAATCGGTGTCTACTCATATTCGAAAATTGTCCAAAACGTGCTACAAGATGGAAATTTAATTTAACGTTATTGCAGGATTCCTCGTTCTGTGAGCAATTTAGATCGGACTTAACTTTTTTCATTAATATTAATAAAAACAGTGTCACAGATGTGAGATTCTTATGGGATGCAACTAAAGGGTTTATCCGCAATAATTCAATATAAGTTGCTTCTGCACGTAACAAAGCTCATCTCCAAGAAATAGTTTTTAGCTCACAGAACGAGACAAACGGAGTACTTGAATGGAAATAATCCAAGTTTCCTACAGACTAGGTCAATCCAAAATAATGAACGAAAAGCAGATATTACATCAATCAAAAATAAAGATGGAGTGATTGTAAATGACCCGATTGAAATAAATCAGGAATTTAAATATTTTTATCAACAACTCTATTCTTCTGAAGCACAATTCTCAAAAGCTGATTTAGACTCATTTTTCGAAAACTTGAACCTACCCAAATTAACAGAACAGCAAATAACCTCATTGGATTCCCCTTTTACCTTGGATGAACTATACGATGCACTTAAGGAAATTAAACAGGGGAAATCACCAGGGTTCAATGGTATTCCACCGGAGATGTATTTGACCTTTTGGAACGAACTGGGCCTACTTGAGATGTCCTACTTGATCCTACTTGAGATGTTTCAATTTGCCATTACGAAGGGGAGTTTTAATAGAGATATCAGTACTGCAATCACTGATATCCCTGGATGCCGAAAAGGCTTTTGATCGTCTGGAATGGGGTTATGTTTCATTCCTTACTGACTGCCAGTAGGCAGTAAACAATAGTAGTGAATATACCTCTCGCGCTCCGCGTAGGTCGAGTCTTAATATAAACAAAGTCATGTGACGTGTAGGCTGACCGTGCGTCCCGGTAGGCTATATAAGCACGTGACAGCCCACACCCGGCCTCTTTTTTCTTCTCGCTACCTGACGTGAGTATCGTAGGTAAGTGTAGCTCCTAGAATCTGTACATCAGTTCTGTATTGCAGGTCCAAAGAGTTGTTAAGACACTATATGTGTCGTGGTGTTGACATCCTGCCTGTGGCTTTGCCGAGAGCGCAAATTGTTGTCCTCTCAAGGCTGTGGTTGTCAAATTATCACCATTTCTCTTTGTTTGTCTTGAGGATCCCTAGCTACAAACACTCTCATGTATTGTTGTTAAAGGGCTTCCTCCACACTGGGTGTTGGCCGCGTGCTGCCGGTTTCCCACAGCACTCGCCTAATTTACCTAGTTATAATTGTTCGTTTGACAATTCAACTATATTATTTAATTCTTAATTTGATTAAGAATATATAAATAGATTCAGATTACTGGAGGTTCCCACATGGTCTGTGCCTGCACAGTCCTTGCTGGGATTGCCTAGTTAAATATCTGATTGACATTTTTGTTTGATGATTAATCTAATCAATTAATTCATCTAAATAACTTAATTTGTTTTAAGAATTCAGATTACTGGAGGTTCCCACATGGTCTGTGCCTGCACAGTCCTCGCTGGGATTGCCTAGTTAAATATCTGATTGACATTTTGTTTGATGATTAATCTAATCCATTAATTCATCTAAATAACTTAATGTGTTTAAATTCAGATTACTGGAGGTTCCCACATGGTCTGTGCCTGCACAGTCCTCGCTGGGATTGCCTAGTTAAATATCTGATGGACATTTGTTGTTTGATGATTAATCTAATCAATTAATTCATCTAAATAACTGAATTGTTTAAAAAAAAATCAGATTACTGGAGGTTCCCACGCGGTCTGTGCCTGCACAGTCCTCGCTGAGATTGCCTAGTTAAATATCTGATGGACATTTGTTGTTTGATGATTAATCTAATCAATTAATTCATCTAAATAACTGAATTGTTTAAAAAATTCAGATTACTGGAGGTTCCCACGCGGTCTGTGCCTGCACAGTCCTCGCTGGGGTTGCCTAGTTGAATATCTGATTGACATTTTTGTTTGATGATTAATCTAATTAATTAGTTAATCTAAATAACTTAAATTGTTTAAAGACAATTCAGATTACTAGAGGTTCCCACATGGTCTGTGCCTGCACAGTCCTCGCTGGGATTGCCTAGTTAAATATCTGATGGACATTTGTTGTTTGATGATTAATCTAATCAATTAATTCATCTAAATAACTGAATTGTTAAAAAAATTCAGATTACTGGAGGTTCCCACGTGGTCTGTGCCTGCACAGTCCTCGCTGAGATTGCCTAGTTAAATATCTGATGGACATTTGTTGTTTGATGATTAATCTAATCAATTAATTCATCTAAATAACTGAATTGTTTAAAAAAATCTGATTACTGGAGGTTCCCACGCGGTCTGTGCCTGCACAGTCCTCGCTGGGGTTGCCTAGTTGAATATCTGATTGACATTTTTGTTTGATGATTAATCTAATTAATTAGTTAATCTAAATAACTTAAATTGTTTAAAGACAATTCAGATTACTAGAGGTTCCCACATGGTCTGTGCCTGCACAGTCCTCGCTGGGATTGCCTAGTTAAATATCTGATTGACATTTTTGTTTGATTAATTTAATTAATTAATCAATCTAAATAACTTAAAAAAAAAAAAAAAAACCTTGGTTACTGGAGGTTCCCACGCGGTCTGTGCCTGCACAGTCCTCGCTGAGATTGCCTAGTTAAATATCTGATGGACATTTGTTGTTTGATGATTAATCTAATCAATTAATTCATCTAAATAACTGAATTGTTTAAAAAATTCAGATTACTGGAGGTTCCCACGCGGTCTGTGCCTGCACAGTCCTCGCTGGGGTTGCCTAGTTGAATATCTGATTGACATTTTTGTTTGATGATTAATCTAATTAATTAGTTAATCTAAATAACTTAAATTGTTTAAAGACAATTCAGATTACTAGAGGTTCCCACATGGTCTGTGCCTGCACAGTCCTCGCTGGGATTGCCTAGTTAAATATCTGACATTTTTGTTTGATTAATCTAATTAATTAATTAATCAATCAAAATAACTTAAAAAAAAGAAAGAGAAAAAACGTTACTGGAGGTTCCCACGCATTCTGTGGCTGCACAGCTCTCGCGGGGATTGCCCAGTTAAGTGTCAAATTGACATTAAGCTAACAGCAGGCTATCTTAGCCTGACCGGTTAGCTACTCTGTTTGCTGGAGGTTACTGACGCGTTCTGTGATCGTACAGTTCTCGCTGGTATTGCCTGGCTATACAACTGGCTTGAGACTACTGAGCTATGGCGCGTACGTCCTGTAGCACTCAGCTCCAAGTCGACGATGGACATGACTTGTGTCCGACATGCTTGGGTGTCGGTCATCTCAGGGAAGCCCTGATTGACCCATGTATGAACTGTGGCACTCTACCACTCTCTGTGAGAGAGGCTAGGCTGCGTGAGGTGGAGAACCTCCTGTTCAAAGGAAACCTCCCACCTTCTGGGGTCCCCGCTGGGGTCCCTTCTGGCGGGAGGGTGAAGCTCAAAACGCGGGTCTCGCGCAGAGCGCGGTCACCTGGCCCGGAAGAGTTCAACGGCGGCTGTCACGACTGCTCCATATCGCCATGAAATGGACGATTTGAGGGCTGAAATAGAGCGCCTTAAGGCAATAGTACGGCCACCTCCTCCCCCGCCACAGGCGGTCCAGCAGCCACCGGCTCCTCCGCCACAGGCGGTCCAGGAGCCGGAGGGCGATGATGATCTAGAATTAGATTACGGTTATGATGATGATGACGCCATGTCAACTAGAGCTTCAGACTCTATGTTCCATGACGAGGATGATATCCCCAGGGGGGCCCCTCCCCCGAACGGGTGTGGCTTGCTCAGGCGCCTATGTCTGACAGTTGCAGACAGGCGCTACGGAAGCTGCCGGTGGTGCCGGGCCAGTTGTTTGGCCCGGAGGCAAACGAGGCACTGCAGCGTAGGCAGCAGTCAAGGCAGCCTCAGCGGACTGGGGTCAACGGGCCAGAGGCTCGAGGGCACCGCCCGGTCGACCCTCTAAGCCACGTGGCGCACGGGATCCGCAACGCCTGGGCTACTTGAATCCTCAGCCGCAGACCTGGCAACGTGACCAGGCGGCAGCAGGCGGAGGGCAATATCAGCCCAGAGGTGGGCAGCGGCTTCGCCAGCCCCAGCGTGGGCGAGGACATAGCCGGATCCCCGGCTCCCCGCATCTTCACAAGGTGTATGAGGGCAGCCTTAACGTCGCTATGCCTGTCGGGAGTGAAGATACTTCCCTACCTAGACGATTGGCTCATTTGCGCCCCCTCGTTCAGGGAGGCGGAACAGGTGACGTCCAGAGTCCTCGCTCACATCGAGGCACTGGGCATGACCGTAAACCTCGAAAAGAGCTCGTTGCTCCCAACGCAACAGACCACCTTCCTCGGCATGTCCCTAGCTTCGGTATCGATGCAGGCACGACCGACTGCACAGAGGGTGGGGAGAATTCAGAACCTCCTGCGGTCTTTCCGCCTGGGGGCGAGGTTGACCGTCCTAACATGGCTCAGACTGCTCGGCATGCTGACTGCAGTCTCAGCAATCACTCCTCTGGGGCTGCTACATCTACGCCCATTACAGAGGTGGTTCAATGGCCTTCACATGGACCCCTGTCTACACAGGGGGGTCAAGGTCAGAGTCACTCGCAGGTGCCTTGGTTATCTCCGCCGCTGGCGGGACAATGCATTCCTGCTGAGTGGAGTCCCTCTCGGCTTGGTCCCGGCGAGACGAGAGGTGGTGACAACAGATGCCTCGCCTCAAGGTTGGGGCGCGGTATGGCAGAGGAGGTCAGTCCAGGGGGTATGGCGCTCTCGATGGAGAGGACGCCATATCAACGTGCTAGAACTCCGGACTGTTTCCCTGGCGCTGAAGCACTTCTTGCCCTTTCTCAGGGGGAAGCACGTGCTCATTCGGACAGACAGCACCTCAGTGGTGTTTCATGTCAACCATCAGGGAGGGACCAGGTCTCTGGAGTCCCTGAGGGAAGCCCATCGCCTGTGGACGTGGGCTTATCCTCTACTTTCCTCGATGAGGGCTATGCACCTGCCAGGCAGATTAAACTCTGTGGCAGATTATCTGTCTCGTCAGAGACTGCCCCCTGGGGAGTGGAGATTGCACCCCCAGGTGGCACAGTTGATATCGGATCGGCACGGGGTAGCCTACGTAGATCCATTCGCCTCAAAAGGCACGACTCATTGTCCTCTGTGGTTCAGCCTGGCAGAGACCAGTGCCCCACTCGGGATGGACGCTCTCGCCAACGCTTGGCCGAGAGCGCTCCTTTATGACAGTGTCTACTGGATGCCGGCCGTGCAGCCTCCACCTTGAAGGTGCACACGTCCGCTATATCCTTCAATCATAGCCATATTGATGGCAGGTCAGTTGGTGCGCATTACTGGGTGACACAGTTTCTGCGCGGTGCCAAGAGGTTACGCCCCCCTAGGGTGAGGCGTACTGCAGCTTGGGACCTGCCTCTGGTCCTGCAGGCATTGAGCAGGGCGCCCTTTGAGCCTATGGCTGGGTCGTCCTTGAGCTCGTTATCGATTAAGACTGCCTTTCTGTTGGCAGTTGCGACAGCTAAGCGTGTGAGTGAGCTCCACGCACTTTCTATTAGCCCCACATGCCTTCGGTGGAAGGCTAGTGGCACTGGGGTCACACTTTGGCCGAATGTGTCATTCATGCCTAAGGTTCTGCCCCCTGATTATGTTAACCAGGCCATAGAGTTGGCGGCATTCCATCCTCCCCCGTTTACATCCGAGGTGGAGGAAAGGGCCCACTTACTGTGTCCAGTCCGTGCGTTGCAACTGTACATTCAGGCAACACGGGATATTAGACGCTCAGAGCAACTGTTTGTGTGCTACGGCGGAAAGAATAGAGGAGGCGCGCTGTCTAAACAGCGGCTATCCCACTGGGCAGTGGATGCGATTAAGAAGGCTTATGAAGCATCTGGTAAACCTGCCCCCTCCGAGGTCATCTGCCATTCTACCAGGGGCGTTGCCACGTCCTGGGCGGCGATGAGAGGGGTGTCACTGGCGGACGTCTGTGCGGCGGCGTCTTGGACAGCCCCTTGCACGTTCTCGAGGTTCTATCGCCTTGATGTGGCCTCTGGACCTTCACTGACGTCAGCGATCCTGCCACTGGCTGCTACGGCAGTTTAGTAGGTTGGTTCGATTCCTCGTGACACTTCTGGTATGAGTCATCCACTATTGTTTACTGCCTACTGGCAGTCAGTAAGGAATGAAACATAACGCAAGTTACGAATGTAACTATGGTTATGTGAATTCCTGGATGACTGCCAGTAATAACGGTCACTCGGAATCTTTCAGGGCGAGAAGATTCTTAAGAGGCCGGGTGTGGGCTGTCACGTGCTTATATAGCCTACCGGGACGCACGGTCAGCCTACACGTCACATGACTTTGTTTATATTAAGACTCGACCTACGCGGAGCGCGAGAGGTATATTCACTACTATTGTTTACTGCCTACTGGCAGTCATCCAGGAATTCACATAACCATAGTTACATTCGTAACTTGCGTTATCTATGGCATACCATGAAAACTATGGGATTTGGAGACACATTTATAAATATGTTGAAAATATTGTACCATAATCCAACGGCCATGGTCATTACATCTAATCAGAGTTCCACATCCTTCCCTATCAGACGTGGCGTTAGGCAGGGCTGTCCTGCCTCCACACTATTATTCGCAATATCTCTCGAACCCTTAGCACAAAAAAATAGAAATTGTCAGCAAATAAAACCAATAACAGTAAATAAGACACATCATACATTTTGTATGCAGATGATTTGTTACTATTTCTTGATAACCTACCACAGTCTCTACCTGCAGTTTTAAGTATCTTTAAAACATTTCGTTTTATTTCGGTTATAAGATAAATTTGAATAAATCAACCTTACTTCCATTAAAGCAATAAGTAATCCCCAGTTGGATATAGAAATACCAGTGGGTTCTTGTTTCAGATATCTGGGAATAGATATATACTCATCCATTGATAAAATTGTGTCAAAAAACAATAAGAGTCTTAAGAAGGTGATAACAGATGAATTACATCGTTGGTCTCTATTATTAATTTCCTTCTCAGCTAGGCTCTCTGTGATAAAAACCCATATACTTCCCAAAATTAATGAATTTATAAGCATTTACCACCTCCCCCAGGATTCTGGGAGAAGCTGCAGGACTTGGTATTTAAATTCATATGGCATGAGCAAAATCCGCGAATCAGCAACTCTACACTTCAAAATAGTAGGAAGGCAGGAGGATTATCGGTCCCTAATTTCGAAAGGTATTATTTCTCTTTTATGCTAAGGACCGCTGTTAAGATGGTTTCACAATGATGTTGATGTACCATGGGTGAACATGGAGAAACATATAATATCTTCATATACTTTTAAAGATATTCTCTTCTCTGGTCTCTCACACACCTTTTGTCACACTAAATTTGGCCCAATTATAGCCCACTCAATCTATGCCTGGAAACATATCACCAAAATTGGACAGTGGGATACAAAATGGCACCTAGATACCCCTATTTTTGAGAACAATTCCTTACTGTTGGGTGAGAGACCAATCATATTCCCGAATTGGCAAAGACAAGGTATCCACAAATTATCAGATATATATATAATGAATATGGTCTCAGATCTTTTCAAGAGCTCAAACAAATGTATAATCTCCCTGGTACATCTTTCTTTTTTTATTTACAGTTGCGTACTGCGATGCGCACTTATGGGGTCCCCTGGAAACAACCATTACCAGTTCATCCTTTAATTAATGTCTTGAGTGGTATAAATGTTAAAAGTGGCTTTGTTTCCGGGTTATATAATAAATTACAAGAAAAATAAAATGTTACTACAGGTAATATCACTGTATGGAACATAGATCTAAAGGATTACAATATCAGAATAAATTGGCAAAACGTATGGAATAATATTCCACTAACATCTCGTAATTATAACAATCAACTAACTCATTACAAATTGATTTTAAGATTTTATTCTACACCCAGGAAACTCTGCCAAATTAAAATACTACAAAGCCATCTATGCTCACTATGTCCGCAAAAACCCATCGGAACATTCTTACACATGATGTGGGAATGCCCAGGAGTTTTAGCCTTTTGGGCAAAGGTAGCACTATTCCTGTCTGATATACTCAAGACAAACATACCGTGTTTACCACACATTCTGTTACTAAATGACGATTCATCTCTAAGCCTATAACTTCACAAGAAGAGAGTGCTATTTGCCGGTTTAACAGCTGCAAAAAAGATGCTGGAAATTAGATGGAAACCGCCCCATAACCTCAGTATCCACTGTTGAAAGTTATCCTTCTATGACGTCTTGAGTTTAGAGGCTTCCAGTGCTCGAGCAAAGAGAGCAAGGACAGATTCCATCCAAGCCCTACTTACAGCAGCACAGAAGGTTAAATCAGGACTCCGTTAGGTTGAATACTTGTACTCCTGTAAACAAAGTCTGATCCATCCATGTTTGTCTGTTTCAACATCATTGCCACGTTTTGTTTTGGTTTCCATCTTATTTGTTTTGTTAGAAAAAGAGGCATGTGTTATGTTGTACGTATGCATCGTTGTTGTTTCCCTCTCCTGTAATGTCTGTGCTAACCCGGGGTTCTTTTAAAAAAACAAAAATAAAAAGTTGGTCACAAAAAAAAACTTGACTATTGTAACTCCCTCCTTGTGCACTTAAGCCCCTCCAACTAATCCAAAATGCCGCAGCTCGCTTGGTCTTCAACCAGCCACAATTCTCACACGTCTCCCCCCTTCTCCGCTCCCTCCATTGGCTCCCGGTCGCTGCCCGCACAGAATACAAAACTCTGATGCTGGCATTCAAAGCAACCAAAGGTATGTCTCCCCCATATCTTGCAAGTATGATCGAACCCTACAAACCCTCCCGCTCACTCAGATCAGCCAACACGGGGAAGCTGGAAGTACCCTCACTAAAAACGTCCCAAACTCTTTTCCTTTCTGGCTCCAAAACTATGGAATGCACTGTCCAGAACTGTAGCATCACTCCCAATCTTCCGCCGTAGTCTGAAAACCCACCTCTTCAGACTCCATCATGGCCTGTAGCACTTACCCTACCCCCTTAGATGGAACTTTATGTAGACTTAGATAGCATTTTATACAGAGTGAGACTTATACAGACTTGCTTTTTATGTAGTCATAGCACTTTATAGTATGTATAGTACTAGAATTTCGCGGGCCTTCGGCCCGCTCATCCCAGAGTTGCGTTGCCCCGCGTTGCGATACAGAAGTCCCCAGATACAGAAGTCCACAGTGACACGCGTTGTATGTAGCTGTTTTGTGCTGCAGCGCTTGCGCGCGCGCGCGTGTAGTGTTGTTGTTCTTATCCATATATGCGCCTCGGTTCGTCGTGATTGTACGACGTCAGGTGTCGACACGGTCGTGTTTGCATTATTGTAACTGTGTATGTAATCGCGGTGCTCTCCGTCCAAGTTAGAATCAGTGTAGAACCTGTGTTGTTGTTGTTCTTCTTCTACGTTTGGTTTCCGGCAGGCTGTACACTGTGTGTGTGTGCACGCGTGTGTGTGTGTGTGTACTGTGTAACTTCCGGTAGTGTTTCCGGAAGTGTGAAAGGTATCACGAAAAACACGTGGGTCACGTCAGTGGCGGCTGGTGACTGTTGTCGTAGAGAGGGCGCTATGAAAATATCAAGAAAACATGCACTATAGGTATCATCACATTCAATGGAAGGCTTTTAAAAATACAAAATAAACATGGCATTGCCAAACATGGCTAATTTCACTGCATTTTCCATGTAGATTGAGGCTACAGTTTTTTTTTGGTCATTGTCTTGTTGTTCCATTATGAAAATGAATTATTATCTTTACCTGGCTCCATGTGGCTCATCATTCATGTTTTTCTAGCGTCTGTGTTGACTGTGTGTTAAACTATATGTCAAACTGTGTTGTGATGTTTATGCTGCCCCCAAGTGGTTTGTGGTGTGAATAACATTGATCGCACACATTTTTCGACCCAGTGGCTTTCTATCGTTTGTATTGAAGTCTGAATCATAGCCACGTTGACAACGTTTGTAATAAACCAACCCGTTTGTAAATCCGTCAAGATTTGAGCGAGTTATGACTGTTTATGTTTGAGCTGCCATTGAACATACTGTACTGTAGGCCCGAAGTAAGATGGCTGCCGGGTGAACGACGTCAGAAACTCCGCCTTGAGCCATCTAGTGTTTGTATATATCTATGCTCCAGATGAACGCGCAGCAACATGTGACACTCAGTAACCAATCAGAAACGTCACACAACGTAAACAACATGTGACATTTCATGGCAGCAGAATACAACGTGGCAGCATAATACAACTTGTAATCACTGCCTTTGGTTAGTGGTTCCTTATATTATATAATATTGACGTTTCTGGATTGCTAATTGTAAATAAATTACAGGCTGCAGATGTCGTTTCTCCGTCATTCTTATTCACGTTGTATTCAGGGGTTGTGCATGGTGGTGCGGCGCACCAGCGCCCCCTATGGACCGGCCGCCACTGGGTCACGTGGTGGGGTTGTGAGCCATTGGGAAGGGGTGATGTAGTGTTGCCAGGTCCACGTATTGTAAGCGAGTGGTAGTGTGTGTAAGTATAGGCTGTAGGCTGTAGGAAGTCAGGGTTTGCGGTGTTGTTTACATAGTGGCATGAATGTTGGCGGTGCAGCCAATGAAAAGAGGGGATTCACGGGATGCAGTGTTGCCAGGTCCGCGAATTGTAAGCGAGTTGTAAGTAGCGTGTTGAATGGCATTTTTTCTGGGCTTGTTTTCATAGACCTGGCAACATGTGAGTGTGTGCGTGCGGGGGTGTGGGTGCTTGGGGAGATATTGTTTGTTGTGAAGAGATACAATGCCGGCGTGGGTGTGGAAGGGAGGCAACGTTGGTGTCAGTGCAATGAGTGATGTTCCGCGGTTGGTGTTGAGGGGCGGCGTTCGGCGCGATATGAGGAGATAGCGGCCGAACGACGCGGAGGGTAAGTGTGTGACGTGACTGCCGTGTGAGTGTAGTGTGTTGCAGTGTGTCAGTGACGTGTCAGTGATGTATGCAGTGTGTGACTTTGGGTCCCTTTTCCTGGGTTGGGTACAACTTCTCACTTGTATATATAGATAGTATGTATAGTTTATATGTATAGTTTCATTACATAGATATTCCACGATTACGCCCTTAGCTTACGCATGTTTCATGAGAACTACTTTTTATGTATGTGATGTATTGCCATGTTTTGTTGCTTATTGTAAGTCGCTCTGGATCAAGAGCGTCTGCTAAATGCCTAAATTGTAATACCGTGAGGAAGACATACCGTGAGGAAGACAGTGAAGTAGTAACAGTGAGGAAGACATACCGTGAGGAAGACAGTGAAGTTGTGACAGTGAGGAAGACATACCGTGAGGAAGACAGTGAAGTAGTGACAGTGAGGAAGACACACCGTGAGGAAGACAGTGAAGTAGTGACAGTGAGGAAGACACACCGTGAGGAAGACATACCGTGAGGAAGACAGTGAAGTTGTGACAGTGAGGAAGACATACCATGAGGAAGACAGTGAAGTTGTGACAGTGAGGAAGACATACCGTGAGGAAGACAGTGAAGTAGTGACAGTGAGGAAGACATACCGTGATGAAGACAGTGAAGTAGTGACAGTGATGAAGCCACACCGTGAGGAAGACATACCGTGATAAAGACAGTGAAGTTGTGACAGTGAGGAAGACATACCGTGAGGAAGACAGTGAAGTAGTGACAGTGAGGAAGACATACCGTGAGGAAGACAGTGAAGTAGTGACAGTGAGGAAGACACACCGTGAGGAAGACATACCGTGAGGAAGACAGTGAAGTAGTGACAGTGAGGAAGACACCGTGAGGAAGACATACCGTGAGGAAGACAGTTCATTAGTGACAGTGAGGAAGACACACCGTGAGGAAGACATACCGTGAGGAAGACAGTGAAGTAGTGACAGTGAGGAAGACACACCGTGAGGAAGACATACTGTGAGGAAGACACACCATGAGGAAGACGTACCGTGAGGATGACAGTGAAGTAGTGATGGTGAGGAAGACACACCGTGAGGACAGTGACGTAGTGACAGTGAGGAAGACACACCGTGAGGACACAGTGAAGTAGTGACAGTGAGGAAGACACACGATGAGGACACAGTGAAGTAGTGACAGTGAGGAAGACACACGATGAGGACACAGTGAAGTAGTGACAGTGAGGAAGACGCACCGTGAGGAAGACACGGTGAGGACACAGTGAAGTAGTGATGGTGAGGAAGACATACCGTGAGGACACAGTGAAGTAGTGACAGTGAGGAAGACACACCGTGAGGACACAGTGAAGTAGTGGCCGTGAGGAAGACACACCGTGAGGAAGACACACCGTGAGGAAGACATACCGTGAGGAAGACACACCGTGAGGAAGACACACCGTGAGGACACAGTGAAGTAGTGATGGCAAGGAAGACACACCGTGAGGAAGATATACCGTGAGGAAGACAGTGAATTAGTGACAGTGAGGAAGACACACCATGAGGAAGACATACCGTGAGGAAGACAGTGAAGTAGTGACAGTGAGGAAGACACACCGTGAGGAAGACAGTGAAGTAGTGATGGTGAGGAACACACATGATGAGGACACAGTGAAGTAGTGACAGTGAGGAAGACACACTGTGAGGACACAGTTAAGTAGTGACAGTGAGGAAGACATACCGTGAGGCCACAGTGAAGTAGTGACAGTGAGGAAGACACACCGTGAGGACACAGTGAAGTAGTGGCCATGAGGAAGACACACCGTGAGGAAGACGTACCGTGAGGAAGACACACCGTGATGACACAGTGAATTAGTGACAGTGAGGAAGACACACCGTGAGGAAGACGTACCGTGAGGAAGACCGAGGCCAGCAGGAGGATGACAGAATACACCAGTCCTTTGTTGTTGATGGAGATCTGGAGATGAAAAATAATAACATTATGACCACATTCTGTCTCTCTGTCTGTCTGTCTGTTTCATATTGTCATATTGTCATGTTTCATATTGTCACATTGTCATGTTTCATATTGTCATATTGTCAATATGACAGGCAGACAGCCGTAGTAGGTTTCATATTGTCATATTTCATATAGTCATATTGTCAATATGACAGGCAGACAAGCTGTCTGCCTGTAGAACCTACCGTAGTACCAGGGTCCACCACCAGGGTGCGTAGTGCCTTAGAACCTACCGTAGTACCGGGGTCCACCACCAGGGTGCGTAGTGTATTAGAACCTACCATAGTACCAGGGTCCACCACCAGGGTGCGTAGTGTATTAGAACCTACCGTAGTACCAGGGTCCACCACCAGGGTGCGTAGTGTATTAGAACCTACCGTAGTACCAGGGTCCACCACCAGGGTGCGTAGTGCCTTAGAACCTACCGTAGTATCAGGGTCCACCACCAGGGTGCGTAGTGTATTAGAACCTACCGTAGTACCGGGGTCCACCACCAGGGTGCGTAGTGCCCAGGGGAATCCCAGACCCAGGAGGATGTCGAAGATGTTGCTGCCGATGGAGTTGGAAACGGCCATGTCGCCGAGGCCTGGAACACACACACACACACACACACACACACACACACACACACACACACACACACACACACACACACACACACACACACACACACACACACACACACACACACACACACACACACACACACACACACACACACACACACACAATAAAAGGTCCCGTGCTGTGTTGTTGTAAAGCGTGGTCATACTGTCAGTGATAATTTAATCACTGGCAAAACAATGAATGGACTTTAATGAAGTCAGTAAACTTTGCGTCTCTGATCTCCAGGCTGTCGTCAGCTGCTTTTACTGACATTTAAGACACATACAGTAGTGACGGCGTGAAGGGCTGTAAACCATGGCATGGTAAACCAAGCCCAAAAGAGGTAGTGTATTTTATTTAACCACAACGAACACAGAGAGCTTAAAGATGGAGTGCTGTGATTTTTTTCCACCCTAAAACATGATCATCAGGTCTTATTGTTATATAAGGAGGTATAATCTTTTCAAAAAAGTGTACAGTATTTGTTAAAATGTTGGTTTGGTAAATGGTAAATGGTGCATTTATATAGCGCCTTTATCCAAGGCCACCGCCGCCCCTGGTTTGCCTGGTGGGTGGTGATCCACCTGAACTGAAGCCGCACCCACAGCTGTAGTTGTATGATAACGTTTGGGGAGGGGCTGATAGTGTGATGTCACTATATTACTGTTTATTTCATTGGCCCGTTTGACTGTCAAGGGTTCAGCCTCCAGGAAGAAACCCTAAATACAAAGTACTTTCACCTCATAGACACATGAAAAACTGGAAAAATACAAAAGTTGTGGCACTCCATCTTCAAAGCTGCTGCCTCTGAGTCTTCAACATGACCTGTGTACCCATGGGCGTAGCTTGAACTTGACCCCACGGGGTGCGTCGTGTACCATTGTATTTCCCATCCATGTTGGAAGCCCCATCATTACTCTGGCCACGTAAACCAATCATGTGCCCTTTCGCCACAGAAAGGGCCTTTCTGTGTGGAGTTTGCATGTTCTCCCCATGTCCCCTAGGGTAGGTACCCTCACATGTTCTCCCCGTGTCCCCTAGGGTAGGTACCCTCACATGTTCTCCCCGTGTCCCCTAGGGTAGGTACCCTCACATGTTCTCCCCGTGTCCCCTAGGGTAGGTACCCTCACATGTTTTCCCCGTGTCCCCTAGGGTAGGTACCCTCACATGTTCTCCCCGTGTCCCCTAGGGTAGGTCCCCTCACAAAAAAACATGCAGTAATCCCGGTCTCTAAACTGCCTCCCCCTGGCCAGCCGGGGCGCCTGATGGAGGGGAAAGGAACTGGTTGGAATAACGTGTTCCTTCCACGCGCTACGCCCAACCAGGGAAACTCCCCCCTGTCAGGTGTAAAGGAGCAACTTGGACACTCAGGCATGAAGGAAGCATGAGTTCAAGTCCGTTGCTCTCCCCATGTCCCCCATATATGGGGACTAGGTTGGCGGAGGGTGTGTAGAGCCCAGGATCACATTAGATAATTGACACAGGGGTGAAAAATGGGTTACAAAATCATGGGATAAAAATTAAAAGAATAAACCAGTCATGTGTAGATTGAGCCTTAGCAGGACATCAGTAATCATGTTAGTGTGTCAGACACCGTGTGAAGTCCAAGGAATGCTTCATGAATCATGATGAACCGAGTGTTTGTCTACATAACACAGGTGGATAGACTCCTGCTCTGCACCAGAAACATATTGTGTACCATCTATCTAAGATCTATCAGATCTTCTCTGCTTGCTCTTCACGAAGGTGGTCGCTTTCTACTGGAGATGCAAGTAGTCAGGGCGCAGCGCACGCTTGTGACCAACAGCAAAACGTTTTGGTTTGATGTCTGTTCTGTTATGTCCATAATGTTATGTCCATATGTGTTTCAAACCTTTATGATCTGCTGAAAACCATTTGCCCCCCGGGGTCACTAATAAATAACCTTGAACCTTGAACTATCACAGAAAACTGCAGAACAGGAAGACCCTTGATTGTGTCCCTTAGAGTATATATGAATAGAGACGGCGCCCGAGTTCTCCTCCCATCCACTTGCATTAAGTTGCTCAAAAGCGCATGAGGCGATTTCACTCCTCCTTCCGGGCAGGAACAGAGTGCATTCTGGGATGGATTTGCCCAAAACACATGAACGCGCTGCCGTTTACTATCATTGCACGCGTTCACGTGCGTTCACGTATGAAACAGCGTTCACGTGTCATCGTGAACGTGCACAATGATAGTCAACGGACCAGCGTGTTCATGTGTTTGGGCCCACGCTGCAATACCAAATTCGACCACTATGTCCATTTCTCCTCAGGGTTTCCTCCGGGTGTCGTCTCTATTCATATATACTCTAAATTGTGTCCCTTATCTGTCGAATGATAGCATTTCCTGTTATATTCAGAGTTTCATTCTGTGAAGCCCAACTTGTGTAATTAGTGGTATGTGTGTCAGACACTTTCATAACTCCAGCATCCATAAGGACGCTGACTGGTGGCAGTTGACGTGGAATTCAACCATTATGTTTCTAGCTCGGAGTCTGCAGTGAAGGATAAGCAGTCTGGTGTATTGTTACCTTGTCTGGCTACGATGAGGCTGGCCATGCAGTCTGGAACGCTGGTGCCCGCTGCCAGGAAGGTGATGCCCATGATGTAGTCTGGGATGCCCAGCGTGAAACTAATGATGCTAACCTGGAAACAATAACATAATGATCACCCAGCATGAACTTCCCATTGCCGTCAGAACTACAGACTCACTCCCAATCTAAACTATGGAATGAACTTCCCATTGCAGTCAGAACTACAGACTCACTCCCAATCTAAACTATGGAATGAACTTCCCATTAAAATCAGAACTACAGACTCACTCCCAATCTAAACTATGGAATGAACTTCCCATTGCAGTCAGAACTACAGACTCACTCCCAATCTAAACTATGGAATGAACTTCCCATTGCAGTCCGAACTACAGACTCACTCCCAATCTTCCGCCGTAGTCTGAAAACCCACCTCTTCAGACTCCATCTTGCCCCGTGAACTTATAGGAGTATGCAAAGGCTCAAGTCTCGCCATCCCTACAACGAGGCAGCAACAGGAGATGCTACAGTCCATTCCTGAGGACTTGTCGTCTGGCCGGCAGCATCCTGGAAACAGTGGTGGGAGACGGCCGGGCCCTCCCGGATCCTGAAAGATACATCCGGGACCAGCAGGTGGTGTAAAAGGAGAAGACCTGCCTCGCTGAACTGCCTGCGCTGTGGCGTCGGACGCTTCAAGTCATCCATGAAGAAGTGTGGCCTGTCGGACAGCGCCGCATGCGAGTGTGGCAAGCCTGAACAGACTGTCGAGCGCATCATCACAGGCTGCCCCTCTACAGCCCCCCCTCAGGAGAACATAACGACATGCTGCCCCCCCTCCTCCCTCTACAGCCCCCCATCAGGAGAACATAACCACATGCTGCCCACCACCACCCCCCCCCCCCCCCCCCCCTCCCTCTACAGCCTCCCCTCAGAAGCTGGCCTTTTCGACTTAGTTCCAGAGTCGGGGGCGTGGCAACATGACACTGACTTAGGACCAGAGTCGGGGGCGTGGCTACATGACACTGACTTAGGACCAGAGTCGGGGGCGTGGCTACATGACACTGACTTAGGACCAGAGTCGGGGGCGTGGCTACATGACACTGACTTAGGACCAGAGTCGGGGGCGTGGCTACATGACACTGACTTAGTTCCAGAGTCGGGGGCGTGGCTACATGACACTGACTTAGTTCCAGAGTCGGGGGCGTGGCTACATGACACTGACTTAGGACCAGAGACGGGGGCGTGGCTACATGACACTGAGTTGGCCATCTGCCACCAAAATGTGGAACGCCCTACCAACAGTCATTAAGACATGCGAATCCCTTGACTCCTTCAAAACAGCTCTCCTGGAAGAAGGTTGAGCCCAGGGGAAACGGCCCGACTTCAGGGATGTTTCCCAAATGCTGTTGCATGCTGGGAGATCGTATGATCCTCTTTGGAGGATACAAATTGGTTCCAGCAAATGGATCTGGAGGATATCATCACTTACCCTCTGATGACGTGTATGTCTTAGACTTCAGTCCAAGCCTGAAGACATTATGTAAGCTGGCAGTTATTCAGTATGGTCTGGATGAGTCTGAACTCCCACAGGAGTGTGGTGGGAACTGGCAGCCATGACTAGTGTAACCCGGGATTCGAACTCGAGGCTCTGAGCCACTCTGCTACACTATAGCACCACCATCAGGCTGAGAGCCACTCTGCTACACTATAGCGCCACCATCAGGCTCTGAGCCACTCTGCTACACTATAGCGCCACCATCAGGCTGAGAGCCACTCTGCTACACTATAGCGCCACCATCAGGCTGTGAGCCACTCTGCTACACTATAGAGCCACCATCAGGCTGTGAGCCACTCTGCTACACTATAGTGCCACCATCAGGCTGTGAGCCACTCTGCTACACTATAGTGCCACCATCAGGCTGTGAGCCACTCTGCTACACTATAGTGCCACCATCAGGCTGTGAGCCACTCTGCTACACTATAGCACCCTTATTTATTTATTTTCTAGATTGGATATGAGACCTGCAGAATTGCTGGCTGTAACACCGGCGAGACTGTCTCTCAGAGACTGTCTTTCAGAGACTGTCTCTCAGAGACTGGCACGTTCAAATTTAGAGATGGACCAAATAAAAGATAGAGATACCATTTGATTCTAGACAATCATTGGCCGCTGCATTCTATGTCTATGGAGATACAGACACCCCAGAGCCGAAGGAGGAGTCTACCTTTCTGTGTCTGTGGAGATACAGACGCCCCAGAGCCGAAAGAGGAGTCTACCTTTCTGTGTCTGTGGAGATACAGACGCCCCAGAGCCGAAAGAGGAGTCTACCTTTCTGTGTCTGTGGAGATACAGACGGCCCAGAGCTGAAGGAGGAGTCTACCTTTCTGTGTCTGTGGAGATACAGACGACCCAGAGCCGAAGGAGGAGTCTACCTTTCTGTGTCTGTGGAGATATAGACGCCTGATGCGATGTGAGCCTGTCGATCTTGCTCATTTCACTAGTTTGGGTCTCCGGCATACGTCAAATTTCTGCTTTGGGTCACGGGTTAAAACAATTTAGGCATTTATCAGACGCCCTTAATCAAGTGCGACTTACATTAAGCAAGAACAAAAAGCATGGCAATACATGACATACAAAAAAAGTAGTTATCATGAATCATACGTAACAGTGGAATATCAATATAATGAAACTATGCATACTTTATTATTTAGTGCTATGTCTACATAAAATGCTATTATAGTGATATGTCTACATAGAACGCTATAAGTCTACATAAAATGATAACTTGAGCCTTTGCATTCGCCTGTAAGGTCGTCGAGGCTAGGGCAAGTGCTACGGGCTAAGATGGAGTCTGAAGAGGTGGGTTTTCAGACTACGTGGAAGATTGGGAGTGAGTCTGTAGTTCTGACTGCAATGGGAAGTTCATTCCATAGTTTAGATTGGGAGTGAGTCTGTAGTTCTGACTGCAATGTGAAGTTAATTCCATAGTTTAGATTGGGAGTGAGTCTGTAGTTCTGACTGCAATGGGAAGTTCATTCCATAGTTTAGATTGGGAGTGAGTCTGTAGTTCTGACTGCAATGTGAAGTTAATTCCATAGTTTAGATTGGGAGTGAGTCTGTAGTTCTGACTGCAATGGGAAGTTCATTCCATAGTTTTGGAGCCAGAAGGGAGAAGAGTTTGGGAACCACTGAGACCTACCATCCAGACCATGTGGTAGGAGACGTCTAGAGACCTACCATCCAGACCATGTGGTAGATAGAGACCTACCATCCAGACCATGTGGTAGGAGACGTCTAGAGACCTACCATCCAGACCATGTGGTAGGAGACGTCTAGAGACCTACCATCCAGACCATGTGGTAGGAGACGTCTAGAGACCTACCATCCAGACCATGTGGTAGGAGACGTCTAGAGACCTACCATCCAGACCATGTGGTAGCAGAAGATGTCTAGAGACCTACCATCCAGACCATGTGGTAGGAGAAGACGTCTAGAGACCTACCATCCAGACCATGTGGTAGGAGACGTCTAGAGACCTACCATCCAGACCATGTGGTAGGAGATGTCTAGAGACCTACCATCCAGACCATGTGGTAGGAGAAGATGTCTAGAGACCTACCATCCAGACCATGTGGTAGGAGAAGATGTCTAGAGACCTACCATCCAGACCATGTGGTAGGAGACGTCTAGAGACCTACCATCCAGACCATGTGGTAGGAGATGTCTAGAGACCTACCATCCAGACCATGTGGTAGGAGAAGATGGCGATCCAGAGCGTGGAGGCGATGAAGGTGACCATGAACCATCGATGCCAGCGAGGCAGGACGCAGTTTGGAACGGTGCAGTAGAGCAGCAGGAGGAGAGGCCAGGAGATCAGCCACTTGACCCGCGCACAGGCTCCGTCTGGGGGGGGGGGGGGCACGCACGCACGCATGCACGCACGCACACGCACACACACACATTGACACGACGAAAGGGACAGTTTCATCACATACCAGCGTGTAATTTACTGGGAACTGTTCTCGCGCTCTCAACAGAAACCCAGAAACATAATGACATTCAAAGTTAAAACTCTCTCCTTCTACAACCATTAAGGTATCCCACATTAAACCTGCTCTCCTAAAACACAGAACCATTTTGTATGACACACTAAAACGTCTGGTTGAATTAACCCATTTAGGCCTGACGTCGAAATTTTAAAAAGATGTTTTTTTAAAATGTATTTTTTTCTGAAAAACCTGTTTCTATATCAGTGGTGCTCAATATTTCATGTCAAGGACCCCAAACATGATCTGTAATTGGCCACCGACCCCCATCTGAAAATATGTTGTTCCAGGGACCCCCCCACTGCCCCAGGAGTAAAGATTTGAGTTAAAAACTGAAACTCTGAAAGAATATATATTCAAAGATTTGAGGCACATTTTCACGATCTTTCAAAAATATAAAGTTTTTTTTCTATGAAAACCCAGTTAAAACACTGTTCATGTTGTTGACTAAAGGGTGGTCAATACACTACCCGATGTTTTTCTGATCTGAAACCTGATAGCAATTACACACGTTTTATCCGCATCAGACTTCGATTGAGGCTTCACACCTGCCAAACGATGCGCACTCTCCGACAATACGCAGCGGGATTAGTTTTAATCGCAGTACAGCATTCTGGTGTGAATGAATGAATGAATGAATGAATGAATGAATGTGACCGAAGACTACGTCTAAATATCCTGAAATTAATGAACGCTGCAGACAACGACATGCTGCTCACCTGGCAGCCGTAGAGGACTGAATGAAGAGTCTTCATCGTCCTCCTCTTCCTCAGTGTGACACACCTCCGCATCCTCCTCCAACCTCTTCTTCTTCTCTGCAGGAGGACTTTCTCTGTCTCCTCCGGGCTTCTTCTTCTGTGTAGGAGGACTTTCTCTGTCTCCTCCAGGCTTCTTCTTCTGTGTAGGAGGACTGTCTCTATCTCCTCCAGGCTTCTTCTTCTGTGTAGGAGGACTGTCTCTATCTCCTCCAGGCTTCTTCTTCTGTGTAGGAGGACTGTCTCTATCTCCACAGGAAGCTTCGTCCAGAGGAGATGGTTTCTCCACCCCTCCTCCTCCTCCTCCTCCTCCGTTCTCCAGACTCCAGGAGCCTCCTGGCGCAGCCTGCAAGGTTAACCCATTTTGACCTGAGATCAGATTCTAAAAATGTCTTCTACATCTTGACAGTTTTCTGAAAAAAGCTATGTTTCTATGGCAGTCGTTCTTTGATTTTTCAAAAATAGCAGACCTACAAGTGGTGGTGCGCTATGAGCTTCTAGATCTGCTATTTTTCAATAGCTAAAGCATGACACAACACCAAGGGGTTCCTGCCCCAAAATGGGTTAAAGGTCACTTTGTTTAGTCTTTTGACTGAGACGTTCACTAATCACTAGTGTCAATGTCACCTGACGTTGACTGTGGACTGATGGTGGATGGGCCGCAGGTGTGGGCGTGTCATATATAAGCGCTAGTTGGATAATCACTCAACGTTTTGATCAGATGTGTACTTTACCGTTATGTTTCCGTTGCTGTTCTCCAGACTGCCCGAGCCCCTCCAGACCGCCGCAGCCTTCAGCCCGTTGCTGGCGGACTCCAGCCTGGACCTGGGGAGAGCTCCGGTCTCCAGGTGGTCCTGGGGGTCCCCGATCAACCTCAGTCTCTGAATGCCATGTAGAGAAACAATGATTAAAGAGGAGTGCATACGTTGCCTGTCTGTCTGTCTGTCTGTCTGTCTGTCTGTCTGTCTGCCTGTCTGTCTGTCTGTCTGTCTGTCTGTCTGTCTGTCTGTACCTCGCTGATGATGACGCGGGAAGCCATGGTCAGCCTGGTGCGAGGAGAGAAGTGTGGGGAGATCATGATGCGGAGCCCAGCCTCACTGAACGACAGCTTGGGAGGGTTCAGGATGAGAAGCTCATCTACCATCAGCACAGGAGACCCTTCCTGTTTACCTGGAGACAATTATAATGTTTAGAGACCCCTCCTCTTTATAGAGACAATTAGAATGTTTAGAGACCCTTCCTGTTTACCTGGAGACAATTATAATGTTTAGAGACCCCTCCTCTTTATAGAGACAATTATAATGTTTAGAGACCCCTCCTCTTTATAGAGACAATTATAATGTTTAGAGACCCTTCCTCTTTATAGAGACAGTTATAATGTTTAGAGACCCCTCCACTTTATAGAGACAGTTATGATGTTTAGAGACCCCTCATCTTTATAGAGACAGTTATGATGTTTAGAGACCCCTCCTCTTTATAGAGACAGTTATGATGTTTAGAGACCCCTCCTCTTTATAGAGACAATTATAATGTTTAGAGACCCCTCCTCTTTATAGAGACAATTATAATGTTTAGAGACCCCTCCTCTTTATAGAGACAGTTATAATGTTTAGAGACCCCTCCTCTTTATAGAGACAGTTATGATGTTTAGAGACCCCTCCTCTTTATAGAGACAGTTATGATGTTTAGAGACCCCTCCTCTTTATAGAGACAGTTATGATGTTTAGAGACCCCTCCTCTTTATAGAGACAGTTATGATGTTTAGAGACCCCTCCTCTTGATAGAGACAATTATAATGTTTAGAGACCCCTCCTCTTTATAGAGACAATTATAATGTTTAGAGACCCCTCCTCTTGATAGAGACAATTATAATGTTTAGAGACCCTTCCTCTTTACCTGGAGACAATTATAATGTTTAGAGACCCTTCCTCTTTATAGAGACAATTATAATGTTTAGAGACCCTTCCTCTTTATAGAGACAGTTATAATGTTTAGAGACCCCTCCTCTTTATAGAGACAATTATAATGTTTAGAGACCCCTCCTCTTTATAGAGACGATTATAATGTTTAGAGACCCCTCCTCTTTATAGAGACAATTATAATGTTTAGAGACCCCTCCTCTTTATAGAGACAGTTATGATGTTTAGAGACCCCTCCTCTTTATAGAGACAGTTATAATGTTTAGAGACCCCTCCTCCTGATAGAGACAATTATAATGTTTAGAGACCCCTCCTCTTTATAGAGACAGTTATGATGTTTAGAGACCCCTCCTCTTTATAGAGACAGTTATGATGTTTAGAGACCCCTCCTCTTTATAGAGACAGTTATGATGTTTAGAGACCCCTCCTCTTTATAGAGACAGTTATGATGTTTAGAGACCCCTCCTCTTTATAGAGACAGTTATGATGTTTAGAGACCCCTCCTCTTTATAGAGACAGTTATAATGTTTAGAGACCCCTCCTCCTGATAGAGACAATTATAATGTTTAGAGACCCCTCCTCTTTATAGAGACAGTTATGATGTTTAGAGACCCCTCCTCTTTATAGAGACAGTTATGATGTTTAGAGACCCCTCCTCTTTATAGAGACAGTTATAATGTTTAGAGACCCCTCCTCTTTATAGAGACAGTTATGATGTTTAGAGACCCCTCCTCTTTATAGAGACAGTTATGATGTTTAGAGACCCCTCCTCTTTATAGAGACAGTTATGATGTTTAGAGACCCCTCCTCTTTATAGAGACAGTTATAATGTTTAGAGACCCCTCCTCCTGATAGAGACAATTATAATGTTTAGAGACCCCTCCTCTTTATAGAGACAGTTATAATGTTTAGAGACCCCTCCTCTTTATAGAGACAGTTATAATGTTTAGAGACCCCTCCTCTTTATAGAGACAGTTATGATGTTTAGAGACCCCTCCTCTTTATAGAGACAGTTATGATGTTTAGAGACCCCTCCTCTTTATAGAGACAGTTATAATGTTTAGAGACCCCTCCTCCTGATAGAGACAATTATAATGTTTAGAGACCCCTCCTCTTTATAGAGACAGTTATAATGTTTAGAGACCCCTCCTCTTTATAGAGACAGTTATAATGTTTAGAGACCCCTCCTCTTTATAGAGACAGTTATAATGTTTAGAGACCCCTCCTCTTTATAGAGACAGTTATAATGCTTAGAGACCCCTCCTCTTTATAGAGACAGTTATAATGTTTAGAGACCCCTCCTCTTTACCTGGAGACAATTATAATGTTTAGAGACCCCTCCTTTTTATAGGGGAGGGGAAGTAGTGAATGGGCAAACCTGACTCTCCGCTCCTGAGTTGTGTATCAGGCGCCACACTATACAATTAAACTACTATACAGTATTCAATATAGAGTGCTATATCTACATAATATAATGAAACTATGAGTCTACACTATAGAGTGTTATGTCTACATAAAATGATATCTAAGTTACATAAGTTGAGCCTTTGCATTCGCCTGTAAGGTGGTCGAGGCCAGGGGAGGGGCTACGGGCTAGGGGAGGGGCTACGGGCTGAGATGGAGTCTGAAGAGGTGGGTTTTCAGACTACGGTGGAAGATTGGGGGGGGGAGTATAAAAACCCAAACGTACCGTTACTGAGCAGCATCATGGAGGTGTTGCTGGGCGGGTTTTTGTGGAGCCGGCGTGCCTCTGAGCCAGGGCAGCACGCCAGACGCCCTCCGCTGGCCAGCTGGCGGTTCACGTACGCCCGGATCTGGGAGTTGAACCTGCAACCCACACAACGCAGAGAACACTATGAAGTCTGTGGAGTGTTCCTTTAAAAAAATCACACCTGTGTGAAGTGAGGGTTGGCGCTCTTATCATCAGGGTTAGCTAGCCGAGCTGTGGATTCACGTTCGCCAGGATCTGGGAGTTGAACCCCATTCTGGAAAAATCACAGTTTGCGTCACTTTTGACATCAATATGTTTGTGTTCACACTGGACTAATGTGCAAAAACACTCACAACTAGTCATAGCAAACGGTAGAAGAACAATGTGAACTAGTGTCCCTCAAAGCTGGCACTTTGAGGGACACTAGATGTCACTTAATGAGGATGTAAACTCCATATATGGAGTGTTACTGTAACGGGATGTAAACTCCATATATGGAGTGTTACTGGAACATGTATAATATCATACTCACTTCATGATGAGGATGTAAACTCCATACATGATCATGAGGAGCAGCGACTCCCACCTGAAAAACATTACCGTACTTTTATTATGAAAAATATATATGTTAAAAACATTACCGTACTTTTATTATGTAGAAAACATTACCATACTTTTATTATGAAAGATATGTATGTTGAAAACATTACCGCACTTTTATTATGAAAGATATGTATGTTGAAAACATTACCGTACTTATATTATGAAAGATATGTATGTTGAAAACATTACCGTACTTTTATTATGAAAGATATGTATGTTGAAAACTTTTCAATTTGTCACGATTTTCTGCCGCTTACTTTCCTTTTGACAGCTAATTTGTATACAGTTTTAGTCAGTCCTTAATTTAGTCGATAAAATATCTTTTGACGGGCCGTGATGTCGTCTTAGTTGTATAAATAAAAATGTAATTAATCTTAAATGAAATCATTTAATTCAGACTCACCAAAAAACCTCGTCGTCATAGATGACCTGAAGACAGAGATTTAACATTATTTAATACAGATTGAATTAACACATTATTTAATACCTTTGTGTACAGTACAGTTTGTGTCTGTGTACAGTACAGACACATTTAAGATATTTCATTGTTAGAATAGAGTTAAATGAAGTACGGAAATGTATTTGTGCTAACATAGATAGCAGAGATAAAGCAACGTAACATAACAGTGATGTCACTGTGCTAATAGGATGATAACAGAGTTAACGGTGATCTAACTGTACTAACGTAGATGATAACAGAGTTAACGGTGATCTAACTGTACTAACGTAGATGATAACATAGTTAACGGTGATCTCACCGCGATGAGCGCCAGCACAGACAGGATGTAGTAGGAGGAGTCTCTGAACAACGACCACCAGGTTAGCTCCACCACCTGGAGAGGAGGGGAGAACACCGACTTAATATGCAGTTACTGGTCTGGTTACAGTCACTGGTCTGGTTACAGCTACTGGTCTGGTTACAGTCACTGGTCTGGTTACAGCTACTGGTCTGGTTACAGTCACTGGTCTGGTTACAGTCACTGGTCTGGTTACAGTTACTGGTCTGGTTACAGTCACTGGTCTGGTTACAGCTACTGGTCTGGTTGCAGTCACTGGTCTGGTTACAGTTACTGGTCTGGTTACAGTCACTGGTCTGGTTACAGCTACTGGTCTGGTTTCAGTCACTGGTCTGGTTACAGTCACTGGTCTGCATTCACTCTGCATGCCGAGCTAGATGCCCGAACCAGGCGAAGGAGCAGCGGTTCTAAGCTGTGTCTCAGTGCACAGATAATCTGAGATATCACATGAGCAGAGCTACACCGCCATACTAAATGCAATAGCTTTGCAATAAATGTTTATGGTCAATCCTGAGCTGAAGAGTCTTAATTGACTACAGCTGTAGTAAAGGTGGAGGTGGAGGTGGTGGAGGGCAAATAGAGTAATAAATAAAGTAATACTTACATTAATTAGTGCATTAAAAAAACACAGTAAATAGAGTAATAAAAAAAGTAATAAATACATTAATTAGTACATTAATAAATACAGTAAATAGAGTAATAAATCAAGTAATAGAGTAAATCGAGTACCTGTCCTGCACAGATTCCACTCAGGCCGATACAGTAAATAGAGTAATAAATAAAGTAATAAATAAAGTAATAGAGTACCTGTCCTGCACAGATTCCACACAGGCCGATGATGACGAGGATGTTGAAGACGGCGGATCCTACGATGGTTCCCACGCCCACGTCCCCTTTGGTTATGAAGACACCTGGGCGAGAGACATAGGGTTGATACAGGGGGGAGAGAGAGAGAGAGAGACCCCCATGCCCCCTTTAACACCTTGGATGTCCAAGCCGGAGTTCTCCGTCCAAGTTCAAGGTCATGGTCAAGTGCCCAACACGGAGATTGATAAACAGGACGGAGATTAATGAAAACAAAACCGTTCGCATCGCTCTAGAGCCTTGGAGCGCTTGTTGCCCGATCCGATGACGTGTCAAAAAGTGACACGTCATCGAAAATCTCCCCTGTCTGTTTAGCTGACGAAAACGAAAATCTTAAAACGATCAACTCCCGATCTAAATCATCCCGTCTAATTCTGAAAAAAGATCCTGTGTTAGACGGCGCTCAGCGGTCCAGTTGCTAGTCGCGATAGATTTATTATTACCTCCCGTTGTTGTCGATCGACTCTAGAGTGGTGTGGCTATTGTTAGCTGCTACACAGACATGCACACCAGCTTCCGGTGCGCCGGTAAAAGTGGTCCGTGCGCTACAAATGATGGGCACCCTGGATGAAATGGATTAAATAGTTCCGGGCTTCTAAGGTGTTTTAATTATGAATACACTAAGATACTCATGTACCTGTCTAAATAATTCCTTAATTCTTTCTCTGTCAGCTAGCTGTTAGCAGCGGCAGCGGCAGCGGCAGCCGAACGGATTGCGGAGCGGTCTTGATACTGGAAGGTCGCCAGTTCGAATCAGCGGTCCGACACGTTAAAATTACCACCGCTGAAGTGCCCTTGAACAAGGCATTGAACCACTACGATGAAATGTTCTATGAGCAGGGCCTGGCTGGAAACAAGTTCTTGAGTTTAGCCCAGATACCCTGGGTAAATATAGTAATCATTTCATTTCATTTCATTTCATTTCATAAATTAAGTTCTCAATGCCACCAGCGTTCACTTTAAGAGAAGAAGTTTGCCCGCCCCCGACTAAAATGTGTTTTGGCGGGCCTTGATGTCGTCATAATGGCTGATTTTACACTTGCTGAAAATAGCAGATCTACAAGCTCACAACGCTGGGCGGTGGCGGTTTGGGTCGCGCATCATCGTACCAAAACACGTTCTCACGGATGACAGTTGACTGGCCCTTAAATACCCGCTGCTATATTATTATATCACAACATAATGTTAGCCTATATCAAATATCATTGACCTAAATGGCGTTATATCAACAATGAAAAAAAGGTTAGGCTCATGTCTGGAAAACATCTGGAAAACGTTAAACATGCACGATTGACGCATTAGCCTACTTTACCTGGGTAACATCAACTTCTGATACATATACTTGACATGAAATGATAATCCTGTACCGTCACCGCGTAGCGTTTTGTTTCATTAGCGCGATCGTGATGAAATAGGCTGCAGCTGTTGTTCCGTGGCTGTGCACACATATGAACAGGTGAAGATCATAGGAGGAGGTGAAGAGAAAGAGTCAACTTTTCATGCTGATTTTCCAAACAGTTTCCCAGTTTCTAGGAATTACATTTTGGGCAGGCAAGATGGGTCGTCGTCGACCCCCGCCGCACAATCAGTAACACAAAAGGTTTTCAAAGAGATATACCTGCCAGACGAGTAGGATACAAAGGCTGCCTGAAAGGCATGCATTTGCATTCCAATGGGTGATTGAGGGTCGCAGTCGCACTCTACTACGCGCAACGGCCAGTCCACTGCCAATCCGCTGCCTGTGTTTGTCCTTTCTTTTTTTCTCGTCGTCGTCAAATGGATTTTGAAAATACGACGGGAAAACTTGTGATTCACTTCTCGCGTACCAGTGGCACATGTCCGGTGGTTGGGAACCTCTGCTCTACTGTACTGTACTGTAAACTGTACTGTACTGGCACACCCGAAATCACCATATATACAGTTAATATGTGCGTGTGTTTGTGTGTGTGTTAGGTTGCACACAGGTGGTGAAAAACAACCATGCTGTTTTCGTGCTCAGACGCACCCACCCACACACCCACACACATAGTCACTTAAGGAAGTGGTTGCACCACTTAAAGAAGGTAGTCGACGAACATTTTTCGTCCAAGTTTTAGTCGATGAAATCAACACTGGTTTGAACTGGACCAATGCCAATCAATCAATCAATCAATCAATCAATCAATCAAACATTCATTCAATGAAAGGGTAAAAATAGATGTGAGGTCACATGATGATTCTTTTAAACTAAGCTCCTGATTGGCTGAGCCGTACTGACCAATCAGAGAGGTGAAGAGCTCGGGGGCGGAGCTTCCTGCAGCCATGAAGGTTGCCCCGGCAACGTCCTCGCTGAGTGACAGGTTCTGGAATAGATTAGCATATCATTAGCATATCATTATAATATCATTATAACAACGTCCTCGCTGAGTGACAGGTTCTGGAATAAATTGGCATATCATTATAACAATGTCCTCGCTGAGTGACAGGTTCTGGAATACATTAGCATATCATTATAAAAGAGAATACAGTGCCCCCTAGTGCCATGCAGTTGTAATATTAATAGACCACAGTGACCCCTAGTGGCCACAGTGTGTTATAATATAAATAGAGCACAGTGCCCCCTAGTGCCATGCTGTGTTATATTATTAATAGACCACAGTGAACCCTAGTGGTCACAGTGTGTTATAATATTAATAGACCACAGTGACCCCTAGTGGCCACAGTGTGTTATAATATTAATAGACCACAGTGACCCCTAGTGGCCACAGTGTGTTATAATATTAATAGACCACAGTGACCCCTAGTGGCCACAGTGTGTAATCTCACCTCTGAAATCTTCTCCAAGGAAGGAACGAAGTAGACGTCACACACGATGGCCAGAGCGTAGAACATGTAGACAGCCTGTAGAGGGCAGTAGAGAGTTAATATCAGAGAAGAGTCTGGGACGTGTGGAGTGTTGTCCAGGGTGTTTTGGAGAAGGGAGAAGAGTCTGGGACGTGTGGAGTGTTGTCCAGGGTGTTTTGGATAAGGGAGTAGAGTTTGGGACATGTGGAGCGTTGTCCAGGGTGTTTTGGAGAAGGGAGAAGAGTCTGGGACGTGTGGAGCGTTGTCCAGGGTGTTTTGGAGAAGGGAGAAGAGTCTGGGACGCGTGGAGTGTTGTCCAGGGTGTTTTAGAAAAGGGAGAAGAGTTTGGGACGTGTGGAGCGGTGTCCAGGGTGTTTTAGGGAAGGGAGAAGAGTCTGGGATGCGTGGAGCGTTGTCCAGGGTGTTATAGAGAAGGGAGAAGAGTCTAGTACGTGTGGAGCGTTGTCCAGGGTGTTTTAGAGAAGGGAGAAGAGTCTAGGACGCGTGGAGCGTTGTCCAGGGTGTTTTAGAGAAGGCAGAGAAGACTGGGACGCGTGGAGCGTTGTCCAGGGTGTTTTGGAGAAGGGAGAAGAGTCTAGTACGTGTGGAGCATTGTCCAGGGTGTTTTAGAGAAGGGAGAAGAGTCTAGGACGCGTGGAGCGTTGTCCAGGGTGTTTTAGAGAAGGCAGAAGAGTCTGGGACGCGTGGAGCGTTGTCCAGGGTGTTTTAGAGAAGGGAGAAGAGTCTGGGACGCGTGGAGCGTTGTCCAGGGTGTTTTAGAGAAGGGATCTGAGTCTGGGATGCGTGGAGCGTTGTCCAGGGTGTTTTAGAGAAGGGAGAAGAGTCTGGGATGCGTGGAGCGTTGTCCAGGGTGTTTTAGAGAAGGGATCTGAGTCTGGGACGCGTGGAGCGTTGTCCAGGGTGTTTTAGAGAAGGGATCTGAGTCTGGGACGCGTGGAGCGTTGTCCAGGGTGTTTTAGAGAAGGGAGAAGAGTCTGGGATGCGTGGAGCGTTGTCCAGGGTGTTTTAGAGAAGGGAGAAGAGTCTGGGACGTGTGGAGCGTTGTCCAGGGTGTTTTAGAGAAGGGAGAAGAGTCTGGGACGTGTGGAGCATTGTCCAGGGTGTTTTAGAGAAGGGAGAAGAGTCTGGGACGTGTGGAGCGTTGTCCAGGGTGTTTTAGAGAAGGGAGAAGAGTCTGGGACGCGTGGAGCGTTGTCCAGGGTGTTTTAGAAAAGGGAGAAGAGTTTGGGACGTGTGGACCGTTGTCCAGGGTGTTTTAGAGAAGGGAGAAGAGTCTGGGACGCGTGGAGCGGTGTCCAGGGTGTTTTAGAGAAGGGATCTGAGTCTGGGATGCGTGGAGCGTTGTCCAGGGTGTTTTAGAGAAGGGAGAAGAGTCTGGGACGTGTGGAGCGTTGTCCAGGGTGTTTTAGAGAAGGCAGAAGAGTCTGGGACGCGTGGAGCGTTGTCCAGGGTGTTTTAGAGAAGGGAGAAGAGTCTGGGATGCGTGGAGCGTTGTCCAGGGTGTTTTAGAGAAGGGATCTGAGTCTGGGACGCGTGGAGCGTTGTCCAGGGTGTTTTAGAGAAGGGAGAAGAGTCTGGGATGCGTGGAGCGTTGTCCAGGGTGTTTTAGAGAAGGGATCTGAGTCTGGGACGCGTGGAGCGTTGTCCAGGGTGTTTTAGAGAAGGGAGAAGAGTTTGGGACGTGTGGAGCGTTGTCCAGGGTGTTTTAGAGAAGGGATCTGAGTCTGGGACGCGTGGAGCGTTGTCCAGGGTGTTTTAGAGAAGAGAGAAGAGTCTGAGATGCGTGGAGCATTGTCCAGGGTGTTTTAGAGAAGGGAGAAGAGTCTGGGACGTGTGGAGCGTTGTCCGGGGTGTTTTAGAGAAGGGAGAAGAGTCTGGGACGTGTGGAGCGTTGTCCAGGGTGTTTTAGAGAAGGGAGAAGAGTCTGGGACGTGTAGAGCGTTGTCCAGGGTGTTTTAGAGAAGGGAAAGTATTTATACTCACACAGAGTACATGTAGAAGTACAGCTCCATTCTCTCTCTGCTCCTTGGTGAAGATGTCTGCAGGAAACTCGTGGATGGCTGTGAATACACAGAGTACACAGAGTATGTGTATTAGTACAACAGTATCAGACTGAGTTTGTACCGATCAGTACAACAGTATCAGACTGTGGTTGTACTGGTCAGTACAACAGTATCAGACTGAGGTTGTACCGGTCAGTACAACAGTATCAGACTGTGGTTGTACCGGTCAGTACAACAGTATCAGACTGTGGTTGTACCGGTCAGTACAACAGTATCAGACTAAGTTTGTACCGGTCAGTACAACAGTATCAGACTGTGGTTGTACCGGTCAGTACAACAGTATCAGACTGTGGTTGTACTGGTCAGTACAACAGTATCAGACTGATGTTGTACTGGTCAGTACAACAGTATCAGACTGTGGTTGTACCGGTCAGTACAACAGTATCAGACTGTGGTTGTATTGGTCAGTACAACAGTATCAGACTGAGGTTGTACTGGTCAGTACAACAGTATCAGACTGTGGTTGTATTGGTCAGTACAACAGTATCAGACTGAGGTTGTACTGGTCAGTACAACAGTATCAGACTGAGGTTGTACCGGTCAGTACAACAGTATCAGACTGTGGTTGTACCGGTCAGTACAACAGTATCAGACTGTGGTTGTACCGGTCAGTACAACAGTATCAGACTGTGGTTGGACCGGTCAGTAGAACAGTATCAAACTGTGGTTGTACCGGTCAGTACAACAGTATCAGACTGTGGTTGTACCGGTCAGTACAAAAGTATCAGACTGTGATTGTACCGGTCAGTACAACAGTATCAGACTGTGGTTGTACCGGTCAGTACAACAGTATCAGACTGTGGTTGTACCGGTCAGTACAACAGTATCAGACTGTGGTTGTACCGGTCAGTACAACAGTATCAGACTGTGGTTGTACCGGTCAGTACAACAGTATCAGACTGTGGTTGTAATGGTCAGTACAACAGTATCAGACTGTGGTTGTACCGGTCAGTACAACAGTATCAGACTGTGGTTGTAATGGTCAGTACAACAGTATCAGACTGTGGTTGTACCGGTCAGTACAACAGTACCAGACTGTGGTTGTAATGGTCAGTACAACAGTATCAGACTGTGGTTGTACCGGTCAGTACAACAGTATCAGACTGTGGTTGTAATGGGCAGTACAACAGTATCAGACTGTGGTTGTACCGATCAGTACAACAGTATCAGACTGTGGTTGTCCTGGTCAGTACAACAGTATCAGACTGTGGTTGTAATGGTCAGTAAAACAGTATCAGACTGTAGTTGTACTAGTGGTCAGTACAACAGTATCAGACTGTGGTTGTAATGGTCAGTACAACAGTATCAGACTGTGGTTGTACCGGTCAGTACAACAGTATCAGACTGTGGTTGTACCGGTCAGTACAACAGTATCAGACTGAGGTTGTATCGGTCAGTACAACAGTATCAGACTGTGGTTGTAATGGTCAGTACAACAGTATCAGACTGTGGTTGTACTAGTGGTCAGTACAACAGTATCAGACTGTGGTTGTAATGGTCAGTACAACAGTATCAGACTGTGGTTGTACTAGTGGTCAGTACAACAGTATCAGACTGTGGTTGTAATGGTCAGTACAACAGTATCAGACTGTGGTTGTAATGGTCAGTACAACAGTATCAGACTGTGGTTGTACCGGTCAGTACAACAGTATCAGACTGTGGTTGTACCGGTCAGTACAACAGTATCAGACTGTGGTTGTACCGGTCAGTACAACACAGAGATACAGATATTATGGCTGGGACTCGATTCAAAACAATCAAATTAATTTGAGAGATTTAAATTAATTCATTTAAAAAAAAGGAATTGCATGTCAATATTTGACCTGAGAAGCATTTTTTTCAATGAATACAGAGAAATGTCCCATCATCCACTGGGCCAAGCCGAGCTCGATAACCGATACCAGAAGAAATCCGATAACAACCTTATCGAGTACTCGGTATCAATAAGCTTTGGGCTTATCGAGTACTCGGTATCAATAAGCTTTGGGCTTATCGAGTACCCGGTATCAATAAATGGTAAATGGTGCATTTATATAGCGCCTTTATCCAAGGCGCTTTACATAGATTGTGCATTACATTCACCCATTCACACACACACATTCATACACCGATTGCGGCAGAAGCCATGCAAGGTACCAACCAGCACATCGGGAGCAATTTGGGGTTCAGTGTCTTGCCCAAGGACACTTCGACATGTAGACAGGAGGAGCCGGGATTCGAACCGCCGACCCATGGATCATTGGACGACCTGCTCTACCTCCTGAGCCACAGTCGCCCTGTAAACCCAAAATAAGATTTGGGCTTATCGAGTACCCGGTATCAATAAGCTTTGGGCTTATCGAGCACCCGTTATCAATAAGCTTTGGGCTTATCGAGTACCCGGTATCGATAAGCTTTGGGCTTATCGAGTACCCGGTATCGATTATCGAGTACCCGGTATCGATAAGCTTTAATCCTGGTCTCTATACTGCCCCGCCCCCCCTGGCCAGCCAGGGCACCTGATGGAGGTTTGTAGAATGGCCATATTCCACTAGTTTGGGACCCGGGGAGAGCTCCGATGGAGCTCAGCTAGTGTGTTAGTGAAGCTAAATGTTCTAAAGGCACTTCTGGGGTTGCTCTGGTGCAGCTTGTTGCCATGGTGCCCCCCCCCCCCCCCCCCCCCCCTCCAGCAGCCAGCCAATGACAGAGCAGGATAACACAGTGAGGTGGGGGGGGGGGGGTTGGGGGGTTCCCAGGCTTTATGAGAAATGGAATAAATAAATAAATAATAAAAGGACAGGCTGATCGACTCTGGAGCAACACAGTCTATATATATACATGTTCCCCTTGACAACACCCTGGGGAGAGAGACATAGAGAGAGAGAGAGAGAGAGAGAGAGAGAGAGAGAGAGAGAGAGAGAGAGAGAGAGAGAGAGAGACATAGAGAGAGAGAGAGAGAGAGAGAGAGAGAGAGAGAGAGAGAGAGAGAGAGAGAGAGAGAGAGAGTGGCAGAGGGAGAGATTCAGAGAGAGAGAGAGGCAGAGAGAGGCAGAGGGAGAGATTCAGAGAGAGAGAGAGGCAGAGAGAGGCAGAGGGAGAGATTCAGAGAGAGAGAGAGAGAGGCAGAGGGAGAGATGAAATGATTCCCCGTTCATTTTCCTCATAGACATTTCAAAAAGTATTTATTTAAAGACTCTTGTCGTGACAAATCATGACAACAAACACAATGTTTTGGGCCGAACAAATAATTAGAAAGAAGAAAAAAACGGCAGGTTACAACACACACAATTATTTGTTTGGTCCAAAATATTGTGTTTGTTGTCATGAGTTGTCACGACTCGAGTTGGCTATGTCCGCGGCGTAACCGTCTTTAAATTAATACTTTTTGAAATGTCTATGGGAAAAATGCATTGGGAATTATTTCCTGGGCCTGGCGTCGTCATGAAAGGGGGCGGGACTGTGACGCTCTATTGGTCATGAAGTGTGGGTCATGACTCAAAGAATAAGTTTGCGAATACAAACGGCCGAAATGATTTTCTTCGACGGGTGGCTGGAGATGTAATTCACACACACACACACACACACACACACACACACCTTTACATAGATTGTGCATTACATTCACCCATTCACACACACATTCACACACCTTTACATAGATTGTGCATTACATTCACCCATTCACACACATATTCACACACCTTTACATAGATTGTGCATTACATTCACCCATTCACACACATATTCACACATCTTTACATAGATTGTGCATTACATTCACCCATTCACACACACATTCACACACCTTTACATAGATTGTGCATTACATTCACCCAGTCACACACACATTCACACACCTTTACATAGATTGTGCATTACATTCACCCATTCACACACATTCACACACCGATGGCGGAGGAAACCATGCAAGGCACCAACCAGCACATCAGGAGCAATCAGGGGTTCAGAGTCTTGCTCAAGGACACTTCCACCCTAACTCTGAGGGAGCCCACAGGGATCGAACCCGGAACCTCACGGTTCCCATCCGGCCACTCTACCGCTGATCCACTGCCGGATGGATTCATGTAGTGTTTGCCTCTGAGATGCAAACAGTATAAGTGAACGTATTGGACACTGGAAATACTCAAAATGACCAAATACCTCACAATTGTACTTAATTGTACTTTAGTAGATGTACTTAGTTTCCATCACTGCAGACACACAGTAAGACAAGGACAATATAAACAAGCGTCTCGCTGCTCCCCCCCCCCCCCCCCCCCCACACACACACACCCCGGCTATTTTAAGACCACCCCCCCTTCCAACCACACACTACCCCCCCCCCCCCCCCCCCCCCCCCCTCAACTCCCCCAACCCCTGCAGTTTTCTAGCGCCGCAAAGAGACGGCAAATTGTCTGGCTTTTCAGAATGTAGCATTCAGTTTCCTAGCAACCAGCGTCTTGGTGAGACTGAGAGAGAGAGAGAGAGAGAGAGAGAGAGAGAGAGAGAGAGAGAGAGAGAGAGAGAGAGAGAGAGAGAGAGGGAGAGAGAGAGAGGGAGAGAGACAGAGAGAGAGAGAGCGCCTGGCTGTCAGCTGTAAGCCGAGTAGCAGCCATGAAGTAAACAAAATGTAGGCATTTATCAGACTGAGTGATTTACAGTAAGCAACAACAACACATGGTGATACATCACATTATAGAAACTATGGAATGAACTTCCCATTGCAGTCAGAACTACAGACTCACTCCCAATGTAAACTATGGAATGAACTTCCCATTGCAGTCAGAACTACAGACTCACTCCCAATCTAAACTATAGAATGAACTTCCCATTGCAGTCAGAACTACAGACTCACTCCCAATCTAAACTATGGAATGAACTTCCCATTAGTCAGAACTACAGACTCACTCCCAATCTAAACTATGGAATGAACTTCCCATTGCAGTCAGAACTACAGACTCACTCCCAATGTAAACTATGGAATGAACTTCCCATTGCAGTCAGAACTACAGACTCACTCCCAATCTAAACTATGGAATGAACTTCCCATTGCAGTCAGAACTACAGACTCACTCCCAATCTAAACTATGGAATGAACTTCCCATTAGTCAGAACTACAGACTCACTCCCAATCTAAACTATGGAATGAACTTCCCATTGCAGTCAGAACTACAGACTCACTCCCAATCTAAACTATGGAATGAACTTCCCATTGCAGTCAGAACTACAGACTCACTCCCAATCTAAACTATGGAATGAACTTCCCATTGCAGTCAGAACTACAGACTCACTCCCAATCTAAACTATGGAATGAACTTCCCATTACAGTCAGAACTACAGACTCACTCCCTATCTTCCGCCGTAGTCTGAAAACCCACCTCTTCAGACTCCATCATGGCCCGTAGCACTTGCCCTTGCCCCTTAGATAGCACTTTATGTAGACTTAGATAGCATTTTATATATATATGTTATGTAGACAGCACTAGAATTGCATTTTTATGTAGTCATAGCACTTTATAGTATATATGTATAGTATAGTATATATGTATAGTATACATGTATAGTTTCATTATATATATTCCACTGTTCTTAGCTTACGCATATTTCATGATAACTACTTGTTATGTATGTGATGTATTGCCATGATTTTTGTTCTTGCTTACTGTAAACCCTAGGGTAGGTACCCTCACGTGTTCTCCCCGTGTCCCCTAGGGTAGGTACCCTCACATGTTCTCCCCGTGTCCCCTAGGGTAGGTACCCTCACATGTTCTCCCCGTGTCCCCTAGGGTAGGTACCCTCACATGTTCTCCCCGTGTCCCCTAGGGTAGGTACCCTCACACTTTCTCCCCGTGTCCCCTAGGGTAGGTACCCTCACGTGTTCTTCCCATGTCCCCTAGGGTAGGTACCCTTACATGTTCTCCCCGTGTCCCCTAGGGTAGGTACCCTCACATGTTCTCCCTGTGTCCTCTAGGGTAGGTACCCTCACATGTTCTCCCCGTGTCCCCTAGGGTAGGTACCCTCACATGTTCTCCCGTGTCCACTAGGGTAGGTACCCTCACAAAAAGCATGCAGTAATACTGGTCTCTATACTGCCTCTCCCTGGCCAGCAGGGGCACCTGATGGAGGGGAAAGGAACTGGTCTCTATACTGCCTCCCCCTGGCCAGCCAAGGCGCCTGATGGAGGAGAAAGGAACTGGTCTCTATACTGCCTCCCCCTGGCCAGCCGGGGAGCCTGATGGAGGGGAAATGAACTGTTTGGAATAACGTGGCCTACTTGGCCTCACTCCCCGAACCCACCTCACCCCTGCCCATTTTGACAGGCTGGAATGGTTAGGTTTGACGACAGTACAGCATCTTGCAATGGGTCTGGTCCACAAGATTCACTACACCACCAAGATACCCATGTACCTGTCTAAATACTTCACTAAGATACCCATGTACCTGTCTAAATACTTCACCATGTACCTGTCTAAATACTTCACTAAGATACCCATGCACCTGTCTAAATACTTCACTAAGATACCCATGTACCTGTCTAAATACTTCACTAAGATACCCATGTACCTGTCCAAATACTTCACTAAGATACCCATGTACCTGTCTAAATACTTCACTAAGATACCCATGTACCTGTCTAAATACTTCACTAAGATACCCATGTACCTGTCCAAATGCTTCACTAAGATACCCATGTACCTGTCTAAATACTTCACTAAGATACCCATGTACCTGTCCAAATACTTCACTAAGATACCCATGTACCTGTCTAAATACTTCACTAAGATACCCATGTACCTGTCCAAATACTTCACTAAGATACCCATGTACCTGTCTAAATACTTCACTAAGATACCCATGTACCTGTCTAAATACTTCCTTAATGTCGACGCAGTCCACACCCATAACACCAGAGGGTGTTATGGGTGTGGCCAGCCGGGGCGCCTGATGGAGGAGAAAGGAACTGGTCTCTATACTGCCTCCCCCTGGCCAGCCGGGGAGCCTGATGGAGGGGAAAGGAACTGTTTGGAATAACGTGGCCTACTTGGCCTCACTCCCCGAACCCACCTCACCCCTGCCCATTTTGACAGGCTGGAATGGTTAGGTTTGACGACAGAGTACAGCATCTTGCAATGGGTCTGGTCCACAAGATTCACTACACCACCAAGATACCCATGTACCTGTCTAAATACTTCACTAAGATACCCATGTACCTGTCTAAATACTTCACCATGTACCTGTCTAAATACTTCACTAAGATACCCATGTACCTGTCTAAATACTTCACTAAGATACCCATGTACCTGTCTAAATACTTCACTAAGATACCCATGTACCTGTCCAAATACTTCACTAAGATACCCATGTACCTGTCTAAATACTTCACTAAGATACCCATGTACCTGTCTAAATACTTCACTAAGATACCCATGTACCTGTCTAAATACTTCACTAAGATACCCATGTACCTGTCCAAATACTTCACTAAGATACCCATGTACCTGTCTAAATACTTCACTAAGATACCCATGTACCTGTCTAAATACTTCACTAAGATACCCATGTACCTGTCCAAATACTTCACTAAGATACCCATGTACCTGTCTAAATACTTCACTAAGATACCCATGTACCTGTCTAAATACTTCACTAAGATACCCATGTACCTGTCCAAATACTTCACTAAGATACCCATGTATCTGTCTAAATACTTCACTAAGATACCCATGTACCTGTCTAAATACTTCACTAAGATACCCATGTACCTGTCCAAATACTTCACTAAGATACCCATGTACCTGTCTAAATACTTCCTTAATGTCGACGAAGTCCACACCCATAACACCAGAGGGAGTTCAACAAACCATGTGCAACCCAGATTTGGCACAAACAAGGGACTAAATTCTTCTCGCTCCTATGCCACCAAAATGTGGAACGCCCTACCAACAGTCATTAAGACATGCGAATCCCTTGACTCCTTCAAAACCGCTCTCAAAGGGCACCTACGGACGGCTGCAATTCAAAACTGGCCTCCGTAAAATCTGAATCCCCCTCACCCCTTTTCACCCTCACTGTAATGTTTTTTTTCCCCTTTTTACCTCCTATGATGATTTCCTGTTTTTGACTAGAAGTGTATTTGTACGTCTCTAATGTTATGATGAATTGAACCCTCTTGTACACAAGTATCGTCCACTCACAGTTAACAATGTTTGTATTGAGTTGTGCTTGAAATGTACTGTAATTCACTGTAATTCTGCAAACTGTTAATAAATACTTCAATCAATCAATTTAAGACTGCTCATGGATAGAAGGAACCATGAGGTCAGTCTGCTGCTCTCCCCAGGTTGGCAGAGGAAGTGTAGCACCGAGGATTACATTATATAAGATAAGTGACACTGGGTGAAAAAATGGGTTGCAAAATCGTGGGATAAAAATTATAAGAAATAAAAATCACACCCGTGTGAAGTGAGGGGCGCTCATCAGCTTATCATCTGCCAGTGATGTAATGATGATGTAAAACAAACGGTGTCAATGGGTTTTTAAAACAAACATTGAACTAAAAACAAACATTAAACCTGTATATAGGAGGGGCTAGCGCCCATCAAAAATATAATGTGTACCGTCACTTCAAAAGTGTAATATTGTTTCCCCGGGCAGCGCTGGTTGGCAGGTATCAATAAGCCCAAAGCTTATCGATACCGGGTATCCGATAAGCCCAAAGCTTCCAGAAACTGTCACATATGTATCCATAGCGCATGCGTCGGCATTCTGTGCTACCTGTCAGTCGCGTCTTTTAATTTCGGCTTATTTTACTTATTTCTAATTCATATTTTCATACCACCTTCTACCAGGCCTGGAATTTCATCCTTTTAGGGGCAAGGCCACTTGGCCTTTAGTGTGGTCAACTTTTTGAGGGCACAAGGCCAAGTGCCAGGGCATGAAGGCCATCAATTAAAACAATGATTTTAAGTCCCCGGTCATCATTATTTTAGCTTAAAGGTTAAGGATGATTACATTTTTTTTTATTTAAAGGCGAACATTGGTTCAGAATAGTTCTTCTTAAATAGGCTACATTCATTTTTATAGCCCTATGTTTCTGTTCTGCCTTGTTTGTTTTTCTTCTGCTATAGTCACAACTGTGTGATATGTTCCTTGTTTTTAATTTTCTTCTATTGTTTATACTGTGCAAATTGTTCAGCACCTTCTAACTTTGTTTCAAAAGGTGCTTTATAAATAACATTTACTTAATTACTTACATAACTTTTGAATGAGGGCTTGGTTTAGAAAAGCCTATATTTTGTGCTAAAGTAATATATTGAATAACATATAAATGTAGATTTTAAGGCTAGACTGGCATATGGCATTGTGGGGCTGCAGGACTGAGGACTCTGGAGATAAGTCAAGTGTAAAAAGCATTTTGTACAATTGTGTGCTTATGAACATTTACCACGTTATGTCCGCATTGATACAGAAATGAATGATTATTAAGCGAGCGACGCGTGGTGTACAGTGAGCGCGCTCTGGTGCTTGGCTACTAGCGTTTGGCTAGCGATATTAGCCGTGTAGTGGCCAGCGTTACTGTCAACTAACGTAGCAGACGATAGCGTGGTAAATGGTGGAGGAGTCCTGCAGTCTATGCTGTTGCGTGGTGTTGTTTTGTGAGTTTATATGTCCATGAAGACGAGTCACGTTGGTCTTAACACACGGGCTCTGTGTGATAATAATCCTGAAGCGCTGAGTGTCAGTGTGAGTGAGAGCTGTCAGTGCGTGTATGCGTGCATGGAGAGGAGGAGGGAGGAGGCAAAGTAACGCGAAAGAATCAAACCACTTGGCAAATGGCAACACAACTACAATAGCATACAGACAATACAAGTCTGCGCGAGACGTTTGGGGAAGGTTACCGTAATGACTGGAAAATTGCGCAGAGGACAAACGGTAAAATGAACTGCTGTGGGCGCCGGTCGGGGCACATGGGCACCGCGGCCACTGTGGCCGTCTGGGCATATACTTTTTCGAGGGGCACAAGGCCAAAGAGAGGGGCAACGACGGCCATGGCCGCCGTGGCCGCCGTGAAATTCCTGCCCTGCCTTCTACCCACGGGTAGTTTTAGCAGTTTATTCTTATCCGGTTTAGTGCTTTTTATGATCAGATGCACTGATCATTTGTTTTAGCGTTCTGAAATCTCACCCGCACGGCTCCAGCAGCCAGCGCCCTATACTGCTAGCCAACTTGACAGCTATAGCCAGGAGGCTAACTACACAGGACCGGCCATCTAACCAGCATTTTCTCCTCTTTGCGACTACTCTCCGCTCCGGGCCACCATGTGTGGCCCTCGCTGGTAGGTGCCTTTCTGCACTGCTGTTTTGCCTACATGCCATCATCTGCTTTTACCAGTTTGTGACTACTCTCCGCATCGGGCCACCACTTGTGTGGCCCTTGCCAGTACGTGCCATTCTGCATTGCTGTCTGCCCACCTGACGTCTCTCTCCTAGCCTACTCTATTTACTCTGTATCACCTTTTACTGGCCAAAGCTATCTCTGTATCCTCAGCTCAAGACATGGTGGTATCACCTACCTCGCCCAGCTGCCATGGATGCCTCCTGCTGTCCCGGGAGGTGTCCGATCTAAAGATGAGAGTGTCCAGGCTCCACCAAATTAAGGACGACGAGACCCTCCTCGACTCCCTCTGCCCAGGAAATAGATGTCCGGATGACCCCCTCCCTACCGCTGATGCTGTATTATCAGTCTCCGAGGTCTCAACGGGTCTTCCTGCGGTCATGGGCTCCTGTGTTGCTCTTCTCGATGACACCGTCCCATGCCCCGTCGGCTGGTCCTACAGACGTCCCAGTCCATCGTCCCTGCTTGACGATACCGTCCCCTGCACCGGTCCACCAAGGGTCTCGAAACCGACCTTGATTAGCTCCACTCCGGTCCCATGGAAAGCTGTCACTCGGGGCAAACATGGAGGCCCCTCCCCCCCCGCCACCCAGTTATCGCAGGTTCCCCCGCTTGTCACCCAAAACAAGTTCTCCCCCCTAGATGAAATTGAGTTCCCCCCACTATCTGCCCACACCACCCCCCGTCCGTCCTCAGGGCCAGCTGATGGCTCATCGCTGCCTCCCGCGTCCTCGCTGAAGTCCTCCGGTCCAAATAATGACCGCCAGCGCCTGCTGAAAGCGGCTGTCCGGCGCCAGTCTGTGGGTCCCACTCAGCTTGAACCACCTGCGAACGGTGCCACTATAACAGCCACCACGGTACCTCCTCTACAACCCTCCATGGGTTGCCTTCAGCCACCTGCCTCTCCAGGTGCCCCCTCAACTAGTTCGTCAGCCCCGATTGCTGATATGGTCCGCCCCGCCGCAGCCAATAATAAAGCTCATACTAGTCGTCCTTCTCCTCGCCAGCCTCCAAATTCCCCGAAATTGCTGATTGTTGCTGATTCCATTTTAAAGCATGTCAGTCCTCCAGATTCAATTACGCATAGTTTCCCAGGCACCACCATTCCAGCCCTTTTGGAAAAATTACCCACTCTCTTTAACTCACTTCCACAGTCCATTTCACGGGTCCTGGTCCACATTGGGACTAATGACACGTCGCGGCGTGCATCCGAACTCCTTAAACTGGATTATTTGCGCCTCATTGATTTTCTACAAGCTACTGGTCTACCTTTCTTTCTTTCCGGACCAATTCCTACTTTTCGCCACAGCCGCGGTGGCTACGAGCGCTTTAGCAGGATCGACAGCTTTAACACATGGCTTAAGCGCCTGTGTCACACTCACGATTTTAATTTCATCGATAATTTTAATTTGTTCTGGCAGCGCTCCTCCTTTTTCAGTCGTGACGGGCTCCATCCAAATAGATGGGGCTGCCAAGCACTAGCGGCCAACATAGATCATCACATTCTACATCACGTTGCGCATCTGTCAGACACCTCGTCCGTCAGTTATTGACATCCCCCCGGTCCTGGCCCCCAGTCCCAGCATATTAGTTCCACTCAGTTTCGTTTTCCTAGCCCTTCTTCCACTGGGCACGGACCTTCTACTTCTTCTTCACCTGTCGATCCACATGGCTGTAAGCCCACAACAACAACACTCGTCACTTCCGGTCAGCCTCTGTCTTCTTCTACAGCCCTCTCACTCCCCACATCATGTACCGCTAGCCCCCCCTGCTGTTCAACTGGCCCTCGTACCTTTCATATTCCAGTTATGAGCCCAATTCATTTATATTTACACGCACATTCTATCCCTGTTAGAATTACTCCCAGGTTGAACAATAATTATCTCAAGGGTCCTGCAGTACCATCACATCTAACATCAATCCCCCCATGCCCCATGCCTCTTTCATCTTTACCTATGCCAATTGATTTTTCTATGGCTTTATTAAATGTCAGGTCCTTAGTGCATAAAGGCTTTATTCTTAATGACTTTTTTAAATCCAATAATTTGGACATTATGTTCCTGACCGAGACCTGGTTGCAGGTTGGTGATTGTACACCGTTCTCCGACCTCCTCCCCCCTGACTGTTCGTTTTTTAGCTCCCCCCGAACGACCAGCACTGGAGGTGGCCTAGCCTCTGTGTTCCGGTCCAACCTACAGTGTCAACTGACCCAATGTGAGGTCAGCTATCCTAGCTTTGAGCTTCAGCAATTTCAGTTGAATTTGTCATCTCCTGTGTTTTGTGCAATAGTTTATCGTCCGCCCAAATATAATGCTAGCTTCATCCATGACTTTGGTGATTTTTTTATCAGGCATAATGGTTAAATATGATCACTGTCTGATTACGGGTGATTTTAACGTCCATCTTTGTTGTGAGTCCCGCCCATTAGTCAAGAGCTTTAGTAATCTTCTCGATTCTTTTAATTTAGTCCAATCGGTAAGTGGCCCGACACACGAAAAGGGGCACACCTTAGATTTAATTTTATCACATGGTCTTTCTGTCTCTGTTAGTGAGATCCGCTCATCTTTCCGCATCTCCGACCATTTCCCTGTTCTGTTCAACGTTTCAATTCCCTGCTCATCTGTCAAACACCAGGCCCCTGCTCGTCGCCAGCGCTCACTCACGCCTGAGACTGCCTCCCGGTTTTCACTTCAGTTCAACAACTCCATTTTACATTCCCCAATTGATCACTGCACCTCCAGTGCTGATGAACTTTTTGATATGTTTAACTCCACATGCACCATGATCCTGAACTCAGTGGCCCCCTTTAGACTGCAAACTAAAAGCGCCAAGGCACTCTCAGAGCCCTGGCTAAACAGCTCTACACGTGCCCTCAGATGCGTCTGCAGACGCGCTGAGCGGAAATGGAAAAAAGATGGACTCCATGTCTCTCTTGATATCCTTCGCGGGTGCCTGTCAGAATACCAGGAAGCGGTCAAAGCCGCTAAAACCAGATTTATATCAGACCTGGTCTCCAAAAACAGCAAGAAACCCCAGGTTCTTTTCAGTATCCTCAATTCAATTATTAATCCTAGAGATGTCTCCCCCATCGTACCTTCCCTCACCCTATGCCAAGATTTCTTAACATTTTTTACTGATAAGATAACTGCCCTCAGGGCAGCTCACTCACCCGCTGCTGTTGTCCCCATCTCATCAACCTTAAGTGCCACCTTTAGTCATTTCGAGCCTGTTTCTCTTACCCTGCTTACAGACATTGTAATGCAGTTGCGTCCTACTAAATGTGCCTCTGATGTCATCCCGTCTCATCTTCTCAAAGATGTTTTTCACTCTGTTGGTAACAGTGTATTAATATGTATGAATGCCAGTCTCAGTTCTGGTCATGTCCCTGCTGCTTTTAAACATGCGGAGGTTCAGCCTCTTTAAAAAAAAAAGAATCTTGACCCTTCCGTTCTTTCAAATTTTAGACCCATTTCACAACTCCCATTTCTATCCAAGGTTCTCGAAAAGTTAGTTTATACCCAGTTGCAATCATTTCTAACTACCCACGGCATCCATGAAACCTTTCAGTCAGGCTTTAGGACAGGCCACAGCACTGAAACAGCCCTCCTCAGAGTTTTCAATGATTTACTTTTAACTGCTGACACTGGTTCCCCCGCTGCCTTGGTGCTCCTGGACCTGACAGCGGCATTTGACACTGTTGACCACCCAACCCTGCTATCCAGACTAGAACATTACATCGGCATCACTGACATTGCTCTGCAGTGGTTCAAGTCCTACCTCACCGACAGGAGCTTTACAGTCAAGCTTGGTGAACTTTCCTCTAGTCCTGCCCCCCTTAACTGTGGCGTCCCCCAGGGCTCCATTCTCGGCCCTCTTCTGTTTTTATTGTATATTCTGCCATTAGGGTCAATCATTAAAAAACATAATATGACTTCCCATTGCTATGCCGACGATGTACAGCTTTATTTACCCTTAAACACAAAAACCAGTGATTCAACTAAACCATTGTTGGACTGTCTCTCAGATATTAAGGCTTGGATGGCCTCAAATTTTTTAACACTCAACGAGGGAAAGACTGAGGTGCTGGTTTTTGATCATGCCCCAAGCTATCCCAACGCTGACCTTGGCCCACTCAGCATCAACACTCGCCCCTTTGTTAAAAATCTAGGAGTGCTCTTTGACAACAAATTTAAATTTGATAAGCAGATTAGTGCCGTTGTCAAAGCTAGCTTTTTCCAACTAAGGCTGCTGGCCAAGATCAAGGCCTATCTACCTCCCTCAGACCTAGAGAAAGTTGTCCATGCCTTCATTTCCTCGCGGATTGACTACTGCAATGCCCTGTACTTTGGAATCGATCAATCTGCTATCAGACGCCTACAACTCGTCCAAAATGCTGCTGCCCGCCTCCTTACCGGAAAGAAAAAGCGCGATCATATTACACCTGTCCTTGCTTCCCTACACTGGCTCCCAGTTCGCTTTAGAATAGATTTTAAATTATTATTGTTTGTCTTCAAAGCCCAAAATGGGCATGCCCCCCCTTACCTCTGCGAGCTCATCAAACCATACGTCCCAGCCAGACCTTTGAGGTCAGCTGACCAACTGCGTTTGATTGTGCCTGGAACCTCATGTGTCACTAGAGGTGACCGAGCCTTCTCTGTGGCCGGTCCCACACTGTGGAATGCCCTGCCCCTTCCCATTCGTTCTGCCCAGTCCCTGGGTGTTTTTAAATCTCTCCTAAAGACCCACTTTTTCTCCCTGGCTTTTAATGTTGCCTGAAAACGCGTACCCTTCTTATACCATGTCTGTTTATACTTCCGGTCTCACTTGTTGCTTTGTTTTTGTTTTGTTTTGTTTTGTTTTGTTTTTCTTTTCTTTTCTTTACATGCTCTTGTTGTTGCTCTGTTCTTGTTTTACATGCTCTTGTTCAGCACTTTGGTTTGTCTTCGGTCAATGTAAATGTGCTATACAAATACACTTTGATTTGATTTGATTTGATACAGGGTAATCGATAAGCACAAAGCTTATCGATACAGGGTAATCAATAAGCACAAAGCTTATCGATACCGGGTATCCGATAAGCCCAAAGCTTATCGATACAGGGTAATCGATAAGCACAAAGCTTATCGATACCGGGTACTCGATAAGCTTGTTATCGGGTTTTTTCGGGAATCAGGTATTGAGCGCCATCCGCCGCCTCACCGCCCACCCGCCGTTCGCCCACCCGCCGTTCCCCCACCGGCACCCCAGATTGTTAAATCCGCCAGTGGTGACAGGAGAGATGATCAGAGGAGCAGAGTTTCTACCACCAGCATTAAGACATGGACTGAAGAACGGAAAGAGTTTCTCAGTGAAGTAGCAGCCAGTGAAAGAGTAGAGGTGGACTCTGGCCTGCACGTCATAAAAGGAGACCAGACCCTCCTCATAATCCACAAACACTCCCACTTTCTGGACCTTCTCTCCTACACGGATGCGGACATCGTATGGGTCAGCGTTGGCCCAGTACTCATTTCCATTCCTCAACACTATAGTCCAGCATCCATTGTTGGGTCTACATTTGTTTAATCTCTTCCTGTCGATGGACTCTCTGGCCACTCCTAATCTCCATGCTGTCTTCCCTCTAACCTGAACCTCGTAGTAAAACCTTCCTGGTGAGAAGCTTTGTTTTCCTAAGACATTGACACATTTAGAGAATCTCTTTGTGTTTTCAGGGAGATTCTTCTTTACGTTTCCATCACACACTTGTTTTCCATCGTGAGACAGGGCGAGCCAGTCATTTGCTGTATCAGGGTCCAGAGTTACAACCACCTCATATTGCTGGATCCTCCTAATCTCAGCATCACACAGCTGCTTCTTCATCTCTTGACTGAGTGTCTTCTCCAGATGAGACACAGCTGTCCTCAATGTCCCCACATGTGAAGACTGATGGACATTGACCTTTGTCCAGTCCTTGGTGGGTCTCCACTCTGTGTTGATGGATGTGAAGTTCTGGAGGAGGTGGAGGTGGTCTTCAGTGTGAGAGAGCTGTTTCAGCTCAGAGCTTCTCTTCTCTAACTGAGTGATTTCCTGTTGCAGATCTTCGATGAAGCCTTCAGCCTGTTTCTCTGTTGTTTTCTGCTTCTCTTCAACCACATCAATGAGCTCAGCCTGGCTTCTCTGAATACAGCTGATCAGAGCAGTGAAGACCTGCACACTGACGGCTATGACTGCATCTGCATCTTTCCTGCTGATCTCTACTGAGTGTTTGACCTCCTGAATCTTCTCTTGTCTCTCCTGGATCATCTGCTGAACTTCATCCTCTGTCTTTGCTTCATATTCTTCTTCATCCCCAATAATTTCTTCTTCTTTCAACTTGTGGCTCCTGAACTGTTGAACCATCTCAGACAACAAAGCATTGACGGATACTTTTGGTCTTGTGTAGAAGGTTTCTTGACACAGTGGACACTTGCACACATCACTAGTGTCCCAGTAACGTGTGATGCAGGCTTTGCAGTAGTTGTGTCCACACGGAGTGCTGATTGGATCAGTGAACACATCCATACAGATGGAACACAGGAAGTGATCTTCAGACAGAATGCTGGCGGACGCCATTTCTACACCGCTGAGAATAAAAGCTTTTAGCTGAATAAGTTCCTTCGTAAGAGAGAGAACGCAACCGAGGTGTTGAATGTCCTTCTCTCACTGTGGGCTCTGCTTTTATACCAGGCACTGTGACATCACTGTGATGTCACTGTGACCACAAGCCATGCCCCCCCCCCCCCCCCCCCCCCCTACACAGAGTTCCGTGTCAGCCATGAACAAATAAGGAGTTCCTTCCGTGATGTCACGCTGGCCTCCTATAAGTACACTGATCGGTAATGATAGGTAGCCATAGCAACCCGACGTCAACAAACTGATTTCTTAGGGAAATTAGATGGAAATGAGATGGAATCTCCATATATGGGGATACAGGTTACACACACACAAGTAGTAGTTGAGGGAAGAAGTAACATATTCTTTTGTTCTATATATCTTTTGTTCTATTGTGTGTAATTATTAGACATAATGGACATAATTTCTATAGATTTCTATACATGCTTTGTGTGCTGTTGTCTATAGTATGTACAATAGATTCTATTCAGACTCATGTATAAACAAGACTCTTTAGAACAGGGGCTTTCTTTTGTGTGTATTTGTGTGGTTTTTGTGCACTGTTCACTGTGCATGTGTTTATGGTGTACACTTTCTGTTAATGTGTGACCGTGTCCTGCAGAGAGTGGGATGCTAGAACCGTCTCATGCCTTTTTGTCTCTATTGACAAAAGCCACTCATTAGGATGTCATTGAATTGTAATGTCTGTCTGGCTGAGTGAGTGTGTGCGTTAGTGAGTGATCCTTTGGAAAGAGGGGCTTTCTTTTGTGTTATTATTGTGTACACTTTCTGTTAAAGTGTAACCATGGCATGCCTTTTTTGTCTCTATTGACAAAAGCAACTCATTTGGACTTGTGACGACTCAAAGCCATTGAATTGTAATGTCTGTCTGGCTGAGTGAGTGAGTGAGTGAGTGTGCGTGCGTGCGTGCATTAATTGCATGGACTGTTCCCCATGGATTCAGTCTTTCTGTCTGTGTGTGAGAGATGTAAAGGAGCCATAAGCCTTTGGAAGTAGGGTCTTTCTTTTGTGTTATTAGCAGGTTATTAGCAGGTTTTTGTGTTCACTTTCTGTTACACTTTAACAGTCCCGTGCCTTTTTGTCTCTATTGACAAAAAAGCCACTCATTTGGACTTGTGACGACGCAAAGCCATTTAATTGTAATGGATAGGTCTGTCTGGCTGAGTGTGCGTGCGTGCGTGCATTGTAAGGACTGTTCCCCACTTTAGGGGCTCAGTCTGTCTGCCTGTGTCTCACTCATAAAACCTGTGTGTGTGTGTGTGTGTGTGTGTGTGTGTGTGTGTGTGTGTGTGTGTGTGTGTGTGTGTGTGTGTGTGTGTGTGTGTGTGTGTGTGTGTGTGTGTGTGTGTGTGTGTGAGAGATGTAAAGGCCAATCTATAGAAAAAGGGGGCTTTCATTGTAATTCATGAACAAAAGCCTTTTGTTATGGATAGGTGACTGCTTAGAACTAATGGACTAATTACTTAATTAGATCTCTCTCTCTCTCTCTGTGTGAGCATGTGTTGCGTGCGTGCGTTATTCTGGATGCATGGTTTATCCAATAACTTTAGAAATATAATATATATAATATAATATTATATATTTATTCCATGGTTAGGCAACAGTGTTAAAACGGTGTGCACCCCATAACTCTGAGACATCCTGTGACATAACAGCTGTAACTAAAGTACTAAAAGTAAAACATTTCGTAAAATACATATAGGGCATGCATGTTTAAAAGTATAATTGACATGATTATGGGCATGTCTTTTAGATCACTAGATTTAGTTAAACAGAACTGTCAAACATTCATGCTTTGACAGACTGCAAATAATTACAGTAACTGATGGTCTGCTAACATTTACACATTTTAACCAAATACATGCGTACATGCGTACATACATTTACACATTTTAACCAAATACATGCGTACATGCGTACGTACATACATACGTGCATACGTACATACATACATGCATACATGCATACACGTGTATGCTATTATTATTATGCTTTTTGCATGATTTTATATGACTGGACATGACTATATTCTATAACAAGCACCAACATGATGTTTGTTACATTTATCCAGTACATAAGTCTAACCATTAATCACTGATACCATTTTTTTCTTATGTTTTAAAGTTACTAAAGTATGTAGAAGTATGAAGAAAATGTGTTAGACACACTTTTAAAAATTATACGAAAGTATCAGATCTACAATCTACCAATGCATCACTATTCACTGCCATTGTTTTATAGAATGCGATGACAAATTATAATACACACCATACAATTGCAACACCTATGTCATTCTGCATTATGCTGTATTCTACAGCAATAAGCTGAGCAGAGACCGTTTTTGTTTTCTCTAGTACTCTAGTTTCTCAGCGACTTGCAAAAGTCACTGAGTCAAGTTTTTAAAACTGTAGTGTTTATGATAAGTTTATGATATAAATATGCTCACGTAAACAAGTTGAATCATACAACTAGAATCCTTATACAAGCTTTATAACATCAGGTGTGTTTTTAACACATGTTGTAAGCCTATGCATACATGCAAATCTACAGTATCATACATATTTTCTTCTTACATGTCCCCCGTAGTCCATACTCATACTCCATACACCATACAAACTTAGCTGTAACATTATTCCATGTCTTAATATCTGACAATGTTCATTTCAAATTAAATTAATTTGAAAAATCTATATCCATTATGACAAACCATTAGTATATATATATATTTAGGCTATTGTATGATCTGTCAGTGGTCAGGGATGGATTAACCCAAGCATTATATGTGAACGCTGTGCAACAGGGCCTACAGTAATTAGGCAACTACTGCTAGAAAAGCCATATGCTAGAAATGTTCTCACAATGATTGGTATAGCCTAATTGTATTTTTAGTAATTAGTGTTATGATTAGGTCTAATGATCCAATCCTTGTAGGTAGATCGGTAGCGAGACAAGTTTTATGCCTCCTGGTAAAAGTTATACCCATTGTAAAGAAACTGTGATACGCACACATGCTATGGTAGAATATCAGCATGTGAATGCTCTTGCATAAGATGGTTAATTACTAAACTAGTGTTTTTTTCTAGGACATTACAGTAGACCTAACTAATTTCACTTGTAGAAATTCATGAAGAATAAGCCTATAGCCTTTTACTAAAGAACAGGCAATATTTTGAAATAAGGCCTCATTATGGCCATGGCAAGGCATATGACTCAACAAGTTACATTTAGACAGTTTATGCTCAAGAGACAATCTTATTATGATATTGTGTTATACAGTAGGCAGGCATGGTGAATATTACCGGTTGTCTGTATCGTTGAACAGAGGTATTATACCTGCAAGTCTAGCATGACTACCAGTTATTCAATGCAACCTATTTTTTCCTCTAACTATAGTGTTTTTAGATGGATCCTAGTCCACATCCATGAACCTCTGCAAAAAATGTACTCACAATACCTACAAAACCATTAAAAACATCTATACCATACACCCTACATTACGAGAATGCAAATACAGAACAGAATGTTCTGTTACAGCCAGTGTAATATCAAAAGAAATTGATACAGATCCTATACAGATCCAAGAAAAAACAAAACTATACCTGCAATCAATACAATGGACCAATACCAGATCACCGAAACATAAATTCATCACAAATGTATAGTGACACCTACAGTATCATCAAATCAATAAGACACTAGCATCAACACCATACAAAACATCACAACACCGCAAAATCAAACGTAACATGCAAAAATAAAAAGTGCCATCTGACTGACTGCTCTATAGTTCAACAACAACTCTTAAGCCAATGCCTCCAATACACATCCATTAGCAAAAGGCATCGTTATCAAAACGTAATATTTTGAATAGTATGATATAGGCTGCAAAGGCAGCAATATGTATGAATATATATATGTATTATAGCATAGAGGTCCATACTACAATCATATAATCATATCACAACATCAACACGAATGCACAACACAAAAACAACTATTGCATATTATTCAGAACCAATACACACCACTACCCAACAGCATAAACACTGTACAACACCAATCAATAATAGCTGTACATCTACACATCATTATGACTAATGAAGTGCTCAATATACTAGTTCAACACAGCTTAATAACAAAGTATATGATTTCTCATATAAAACTCATTTGAAACGAATTGACCGGACTATTTAATTTTAGGTGAACACATTATGGTGAACACATTGTGGTGCTGAAGTTAAGTAGATATTGTTGGTTATAGGTAATGATGAAGCCTTATGTCCAATAGGGGACGAAGAGGAGTAAGTAAGTAATAGGTAACGATGACTATAGGGTAGATTGATTGCATGATATTTGATTGATTGACATTTGATTGTTAGATAGACTATAGTCTAGACTACAGGGGTATAAGCTATGCTGCTATAGGCATACAAGGATGTATTTGCAGTATATTACAGTATATTTTCAATCCAAAAAACTGTAGATAGGGTCTGCACACAAAACACACTGTTTTTGTGTTGACAATAACTATTGACAACAACAACCCAACATACTAGTATATATGCAATAGTATCAAGCATATATATATATATTTTTTTTTTAAATAAAATACTCTATACTGTGTATGTGTAGAATAATAAGATATGCTTGAACGGTTCAACTACGTGCTAATATATATATATTTTTATAACCTCCTAGAAAAAAACTGTATGGGGCATACAAAACACATTAACATCAGTATGTCTGATGGTGCAGTGTGTAAATGTAACAAAGACCATTATAACAGGTTATGTACACTATGCTTATATATGGTAATATGGTTTTCCAAGAATTCAGAAACTACAGTTTAGAAAAACGTGTACACCTAAACCTGCACAAAAACGATATGGTATGAGTGACATCCTATAGTGTTTATTGTTTCAACGTTCAGATTATTGATATTCCATGCATTTGATGCATTACCTCGGGGTTCCTTGCTAACTTGCTAACTATGAGTACACCATATTGTTCAAGATTGTTCAAAATACTATATGTATAATAATGAACAAATATTGATGCATGTTCAGATATAATCATGTACTAGTTATGTTGACTTATTAGTTAAAGAATAGCGTTAAAGTGTCAGAGAAGAGTGGTGCTGTAACTGCAATTGTAACTTTAAAACCATATGGATAATAAAATAATCATATGGATAATAAACTTAGGCTAAAGGATTACTTGGGCAAAAGCTGTCCACTTCAATTATTATTATTATTATTATTATTATTATTATGTATTATATAAATAACCTGTCCTGTAGGGTAGGCTACTGTCTCTACATTTTCTGTAAGAAACCATGTAATGGCCCATTTAGTAAAAACTAGACTAATTTTTACACTCATGTTTACACTCATGTTTAGGGATTATATGTTATATGTTGTTCGTACATTCTTCTAGACACTTAAAACTACTATGAGTGTATGATATTGTTGTTTGACAAGCAAGTATGTACATGATCATTTAGTTTACGCAGATATGCTATGCATAACGACTGAATGTTACAATTATCCACCAATGGTGGTTGTTAGTTACAGAATATATCAATTCTTAGTTTCATGAGTTTCAGAATGGTATTTAGTCAAATTCCATGTAACGGTAAAAAGTTATGATCATTGTCATGACAAAAACTGTGTATAATGATAAATTACTTATCTGATATACTGTACTGTACAAGTAGTACTGTATGTAGTACTATACCATAATATTGAAAAACATAGATATTTCAAATCCGTACACTACCGTACAATCCCTAGGCATATATTATCTACATCTAGACATCTACTCTATGTCTGCGCTATTCTATGACCCCATAAATGATTCTAAATGTTAGGCCTTCTTAAAGTAGTTTCATGTCCAGTGTATGCTACATGCTTAAATTATAAATTGTACACAATATTGTTCAAAATCATATATGTCTAATAATGAACAAATATTGATACATGTACATATAGAAACCTGCACTATTTTGCGATACATTTGTTTGAAAATGCTGTTGCATCTTGAATTGTGACATTGTAAATGTACATGTAAACAATGAATTGAATAATCAATGAGAGGGTGTGGTGTTTGGAGTCAGGTCCCTATTTAAAAGGGTGGTCACAGAGCTGTAGGCCTGCAGAGAAAAGACAGCTAGCCTTATTTGCACCAGATAAATTAGGAGATACTTCCTCATCAATTATTTCCTCTCAATTTTGTCATGGAGCCTATGGGTAAAGCACGTACCCCTAATGAATCAGTGGAACACCAACCGTTATTGCAGACTGAAACAACCGATGCAGATACAACTAGAAAAAGTGCCCTTCTGGGCACAGGTCTCCACCAGGAGGATAGGACTGTGTGAGATGTTTGGCAAAATGTTTAGGATTAACATAAACATGTTTTTGAGGCATTCCAAAAATGTGTTTTGCAAAAATCAACCTGTTGGTGGCGCTATAACAGGCCAATGTGAAAAGGGTGGGATATATTCCTCAGCCTAGTAAGAAAATGTGTGAAAGATTTCACGTAAATTGCATGCTGCGTTCATGATTTGAGGCTTTTGTTCAAAACGGGGCAATCTTGCAAACTGTGAAAGCTAATTATAGCCAATTAGGATGGAATATGAAATATCGGACAGATCCGACTTGAGCACATGACCATAGAGATAGTGTGTAACGATTTGTGAGATTTTTGGACAGAATCTGGAGGAGTAATATCAAAAAATGTGTTTTACAAAAGTCGGCCTCCTGGTGGCGCTATAAAAGGCAGATGCGGAAAATGCAGGTCAACGGTTTGTCCTTGGCCTCTAGGGAGTGTGCATGCAACGTTTCACGCAGATCGGTGCAGTTTTAGGTAAAACAGGTGAAAAGCTGCCTCATGGTGGCGCTATAACAGGCCGTTCTGGAAAATGTGGGGCAGAGGTTCATCGTTGGCATCCAGGGAGTGTGTGTGCAAAGTTTGGCATCGACCGGGTTAACGGTGCCGGAGATTAGCTGGTAACGGACGGACGGAAGGACACACGGACACACACACGGACGGAGTGCAAAACATACTCTCTCCCCATGCCTTCGGCCTGGTGGAGACAATTACAGTACCTAGGTACAGATCATACAACCCTCTCAAAGTATGGGGGTATAATCCGCCAGAGGACAGCTTTGCCTATACCCCTGATTTCGAAATATATGAAGAGAGAGCGGAGGACGATGTTATGACAGCGGACCCATGCTACATGAACATACCTGTATACAGGCCAAGAGATGATGAGGAGGACCTGGTGGACTCTGATCTGGTGGACTTAATAATCGATACGGATGACGAGTACTATGACCAGAGAGAGCCGTTAGATTTGACTACAAGCAAGAAAACTCCTGGACTTTCCGAAAATGTACAACTACCCATCACAATCCCATCATCCCCAGCACCGAACTTTGAAACACAGAACTATTCCAAATCACTGCCATCCCCTGCAAACTCTGGTGATGAGGATGCAACATCGACTCTAGCTGCATCCAAGGCCTGGATCTCGGAGTCTGCTTTACCTACAGTCAAAAATAACTGGTTGAAACCCAAATCTAGCTGGATGAAACCCAAAACTAACTGGATGAACAGAATGGAGGACATTCTTCAGGTCCCCACATACGGAATGGGTCGCATGAATGTTAAAGATATAAAGATTGCATTAAAGTTATGGGATATCGAAAATGAGCAGAAAAATAGAGATTCACATGAAGGGACATAGATATTAATGTAATAGACTTAGTGTAAAAACTATTAAAAGTCATTGATTTGTAAAATAATGAGGTAATATTGAACTGTGTACTACATGATTTAATATGGATATCTATGTCTATTAAATGTTTCTTGCTAAATAAAAAATATCAAATACATATTCTTCCTCTTTTTTATTACGTGTTGTTACCCATGTTAAATTCTAGTTAGATTCTGACAATGTAATGCAGGTACTAACTTGGTAAGGCTATGTCACTGTGGGAGTGGACCTAAAAACGCAAAATGCAAAATTTGTGCTATGACTAATATGACTATTGTGCATGTACACGAACAGAAAAACAGGCATATATTATCTACATCTAGACATCTACTCTATGTATGCACACCATGTAGGCCTATGTAGTAAAAATGATAACAAAATATACATTTTTATGATTACATATTTATTTTGATTACATATTCAAGAATGAACACAGCATCCATTATTATTATTCATATGTATCATTGTCATGATGATCATGGATTAGCAGCCACCGAAGTAGCAGCTACTCTCCCTGGGGTCCACAACAAACAAGTGAAACAATACATACAGTGTAACACAACAATAACCGTATCATCATATTCAGCGTCTTCGTCCGTATCCCCAGTACTGGTGGGATTCCACCATGATGGTGTCTCATACACAACCCGCCGAGGGTCCATCCACCAAGCTTTGTCTCCTCCACTTGAGCTGGATTCTCCCACTGAAAAAGTAGAGTCCTCCATGGTGAATGGTGATATCACAATTATACACAGAGTATAAGGTAGAGGTTGCGGAGTGAGCCTTTTTACCTATAGTGTAGGACGGGTGGGCGTAGTAGTTGCATCATTTTGGTGTTGGTGTGTCATTTTCCAGGCTGTCATCAGGCATTGAGAATAATGTTGCTCCCTCAGGTTTTGTGAGATCGATACCAGTATGCCTATTAGGTATATAATCACCGAATGAAATCCCTGTACGGCCTCTAGGTCTAGGACATGCTTGACAATCCACACTTAGAGACAGGGTGAGCCAGTGATTTGCTGTATCAGGGTCCAGAGTTACATCCACCTCATATTGCTGGATCCTCCTCAGCTCAGCATCACACAGCTGCTTCTTCATCTCCTGACTGAGTGTCTTCTCCAGCTGAGACACAGCTGTCCTCAATGTCCCCACATGTGAAGACTGATGGACTTTGACCTTTGTCCAGTCCTTGGTGGGTCTCCACCCTGTGTTGATGGAGGTGAAGTTCTGGAGGAGGTGGTCGTCTGTGTGTGAGATCTGTTTCAGCTCAGAGCTTCTCTTCTCCAACTGAGTGACTTCCTGTTGCAGATCTTCGATGAAGCCTTCAGCCTGTTTCTCTGTTGTTTTCTGCTTCTCTTCAAACACATCAATGAGCTCAGCCTGGCTTCTCTGAATACAGCTGATCAGAGCAGTGAAGACCTGCACACTGACGGCTATGACTGCATCTGCATCTTTCCTGCTGAGCTCTACTGAGCGTTTGACCTCCTGAATCTTCTCTCGTCTCTCCTGGATCATCTGCTGAACTTCATCCTCTGTCTTTGCTTCATATTCTTCTTTCAAATTGTGGCTCCTGAACTGTTGAACCATCGCAGAAACAAAAGTATTGACGGAGACTTCTGGTCTCGTGTAGAAGGTTTTGTTACAAAGTGGACACTTGCACACATCACTAGTGTCCCAGTAACGTGTGATACAGGCTTTGCAGTAGTTGTGTCCACACGGAGTGCTGATTGGATCAGTGAACACATCAAGTGATCTTCAGACAGAACGCTGGCGGACGCCATTTCTACACCGCTGAGAATAAAAGCTACAAACTGAATAAGTTCCTTCGTAAGAGAGAGAACGCAACCGAGGTGCTGAATGTCCTTCTCTCACTGTGGGCTCTGCTTTTATACCAGGCACTGTGACATCACTGTGACATCACTGCAACCCAACGTCAACGTAATGATAGGTAGCCATAGCAACCCAACGTCAACGTAATGATAGGTAGCCATAGCAACCCAACGTCAACGTAATGATAGGTAGCCATAGCAACCCAACGTCAACGTAATGATAGGTAGCCATAGCAACCCAACGTCAATGTAATGATAGGTAGCCATAGCAACCCAACGTCAACGTAATGATAGGTAGCCATAGCAACCCAACGTCAACAAACTGATCTCTTAGGGAAGTCTATGAGATGGAATCTCCATATATGGGCATACAGGTTACACACATAGACACATATAATAATAATAATAATAATAATAATAATAATAATAATAATAATAATAATAATAATAATAATAATAATAATAATAATAATAATAATAATAATAATAATAATAATAATAATAAATAATAACAAATAACAACAACAACAATAATAATGATAATAATAATAATGTGGAACGCCCTACCAACAGTCATTAAGACATGTGAATCCCTTGACTCATTTCCTCTCCCTTTGGCATGCTGAAAGGTGGATTTTCAGGCCTGTTTTAAAGGACACCAGGGATTTGCATGTTCTGAGGGAGGGGATCGAGGCATTCCACACCTGGGTGGCAGTGCCGTCTGTAGAAGGAGAATTTACCCATGTTTGTTTTGAGAGTGGGTGGCAGTGTTGTTTTCGTCGACTAATACTATGACGAAAAATGTCCGTCGACTACCTTTTTTCACTGACAAAAAAAACATAAAAACTAAATAAACTAACTAACTGACTAAATATACAGATAATTTCGTCAACAAATAAAAACTAGACTAAAATGTTATAAAGGGACTAGTGGACAAGAGATCCAGTATAAGTCATTTTACACTTGGTTACATGCTGAAAATAGCAGATCTACAAGCTCACAACGCGTCGCTCTGCCCCACCCCCTCCTGGTGATGCGGCCATCTTGGATCCTCAACACAATATAAACAAATGGGATAGGGGTGGGGCCGAGAAAGGCGTATCCTCAGTGATGTATCCCAAGGTCATCAGGGTTTCGGGCCTTCCAACATCATACCCCTCACTCGGGTGACCCAGCCGGGGTTGATCAAGTCCCGACTTACGTCCCAGTAGCTACCCTCGATCAGTCCCTTAGGGAAAAACCAGGGACACACATTCCACTGCTCCAGAACTACTCTGCCGGTCCTGGGCGGGCCATACGGCGCGTGGAGGGACTAGGCACTGTGGGTTGACTCCTGACCGGGCACTTCCTACGTCTCACCAGGTCCTCTCCTGCTCTCACCAGGAGTACGACCAGGACCTGTGCGTCGCACCAGATTCCAGCACCAGACACTTCATTCGGGAGTGGTGGATTCTGCAGGCTCCACCGGCAAGGCAACGGTGGTGCCGCAGGCTCCACTTGCGACTTGAATGGCCCTCCTAAATGCCTCACGTGGGTTTTTTGGGCGTCCTCCTCACGGAGGACACAGGCTGGGGCGCTAACCCACACTGCTCACCCGGGTGCCGTCTACATTCCGGCTGCCAACCATCTATCGGGTGGTCACCAGACAATTAATAACTAATAATAACTAAAATTAAAAAATCATTCAAAGACTCAGAAACGGTCAGAAACGTCTCATATGTGCATAAAGAGACACAGACGGAGGAATATTTCCACTCTAAAAGGAGAGTGGAAGAACTGACAGCGCACGCACGCACGCACGCACGCACGCACGCACGCACCGGATAAACTAGAGTTAATCCCTGTTGGAGTGCTGCCTCTGTGTGTGTGTGTGTGTGTGTGTGTGTGTGTGCGAGTGCGAGTGTGTGTGTGTGTGTGTGTGTGTGTGTGTGTGTGTTCATAGAGAAGGAGGACTGGAGTGTGTCTCAACCACTATCAGCTTTCATCTCTGCACGTGCGCACACACACACACACACACACACACACACACACACACACACACACACACACACACACACACACACACACACACACACACACACACACACACACACACACACACACACACACACACACACACACACACACCCCTTTATAACTAAACTACATAAATAAACTAAATAAATAAAGTAAATGTTTTATTTCTTTCATAAATAAATAAAGAATCTTTCACTCAATAGCAGTTCCTATTGAGTTGATGATGTCATATGTCCATGTGGTCTAGCCCTATGGAATGTATGGAGTGCATATGCTAATAAAAAACAACTTTATGCTTCCTAAGGTTAATATGAGCATCAAAGCAATATTTTAAATACTTTTTATCAGGTGCATCCCATATATTCCAAACATCCCATATATTCCATACATGCATATATTCCATACATTCCATTTTGAACAGTTAAAATAGCTGATCTACAAGCTCACAACGTGTCCATGTAGATCTACAAGCTCACAACGTGTCCTTGTAGATCTACAAGCTCACAGTAGATCGGCTAGTTGAACTATTCAAAAATGTTTTTCAAAACTGTAAAAAAAGACAAAAAGACATTTAGGGATAAAGGGTTTAGCATGAGGACGAAGATAGAGCCATATATCTTTTACAATGCTCTCGTAGGGAGCCAGACTGACCAACTGACCAGTCCCTCACGCCTCGTGACACGTCACACCACCATATATGGCTGTCAGTCCGTCACGCCTCGTGACACGTCACACCACCATATATGGCTGTCAGTCCGGATTCGTTCAGGTCATTCATGGCCTACTTGTGAGCAAGTTGGCACCTCGAGTGCATAGAGTGCATTTCTAGTCATCATTGTCTCCACCAGGCCGAAGGCACAGGGAGAGAGTTTTGCACTCCGTCCGTCCGTCCGTCCGTCCGTCCGTCCGTCCGTCCGTCCGTCCGTCCGTGAACAGCTAATCTCCGTCCGGCACAGTTAACCCGGTCGATGCCAAATTTTGCACACACACTCCCTAGATGCCCCACATTTTCCAGAACGGCCTGTTATAGCGCCACCAGGAAGCCGACTTTTGAAACACAAATCTTTTTATATTACTCCTCCATATTTTGTCCAAAGATCCTGCAAATCGTTACACAGCATCTCTATAGTCATGTGTTCAAGACGGATCTGTCATTGGCTTTCAAAGTTTACAGGATTGGCCCGTTTTGAACAAAAAGCCTCAAATCATGAACGCAGCGTGCAATTTACCTGAAATCTTTCACAGATGTTCCTACTAGGCTGAGGAATATATCCCACCCTTTTTACATTGGCCTGTTATAGCGTGGAGCTGCCCTGGTGGAGACCTGCGCCCCGAGGGGAACTTTATCTAGTTATCATCATCATCATCATCATCCTCCTCCTCCTCCTCCTCCTCCTACCTACCTTCTCTGGGCTGATCCAGGGTCAGATTGTCTGTGTTTTCCTCCATCAGTCTCCGCGTGGAGCGCAGCGCTCCGCCGCTCCGGTCCGGGTTTTCCTCCAGCAGCAGCAGCGCTCCGCCGCTCCGGTCCGGGTTTTCCTCCGTCGGCATGCCATCTGAGCCTGCGTGGGTTAAATGACAGTGACGTTAACTTACTGTCATGTGGTGTTTACAGGGTTAATAAATGACTCATTAACATATTGTTGTTTCATAGAAGTCTTTAAATGTTGTGATGAATTGAACGTGAGGACCCTGATGTAAACAAGTCTCAATGTTTTTTCTGGTTTTATATCCATGACCTCCAATGACCTCCATGACCTGTACCTTCAATGAACTGTAGCATTTATACCTCCAATGACCTGTACCTCCAATGACCTGTACCTCCAATGACCTGTACCTCCATGACCTGTACCTTCAATGACCTCCATGACCTGTACCTTCAATGACCTGTACCTCCATGACCTGTACCTCCATGACCTGTACCTCCATGATCTGTACCTCCATGACCTGTACCTCCATGACCTGTACCTCCATGACCTGTACCTTCAATGACCTGTACCTTTAATGACCTGTACCTTCAATGACCTGTACCTCCATTACCTGTACCTCCATGACCTGTACCTCCATGACCTGTACCTCCATTACCTGTACCTCCATGACCTGTACCTCCATGACCTGTACCTTCAATGAACTGTACCTCCATGACCTGTACCTTCAATGAACTGTAGCATTTAAGCAATATGTTATACTTTAGCTGTTGAAAAATCATGAAAATGTGGCAGAGCAGAACGTTTTCAACTCAAATCTCTGCTTCTGAGGGGTTCCTGGAACTACATATTTTCAGATGGGGGTCGGCGGCCAATTATATATACTTTTGGGGGTCCTTGACAGGGGGGGGGGGGGGGGGGGGTCAGGATTTAGAAGACATTTGTAGAATCTGGTCTCAGGTCTAAATGGGTTAACCCATTTTGACCTCACAAATCCGGACAGTATTCTGAAATACCTACTATGTTTCTATATCAGTGGTGCTCAATATTTCATGTCAAGGACCCCAGAAACTATATGTAATCGGCCACCGACCACCATCTGAAAATATGTAGTTCCAGGGACCCCCTCAGAAGCAAAGATTTTAGTAAAAAACGTTCACGCTGAAAGAATATATATAGGCCTATTCAAAGATTTACGCCACATTTTCATGATTAAAAAAAAATAGCAGACCTACAAGCTCAAGGCCACCGAGTGCCGCGCTATGAGCTTGTAGATCTGCTATTTTTCAATGGCTAAAGTATAACATCGATCTAATAATTTGAGCGGACGCTCGCTCGCTCGCTGTCTAATTCGCTTGGTCGCTGTCTTTCAGTCCGCTGTCTTTCAGTCCGCTGTCTTTCAGTCCGCTGTCTTTCAGTCAGTCAGAATACTTCCTTAGCATAGAGCAAGACAGCTGCTCGCTTTCTGCGCCTCCTCACAACGCCACGACGCACGGACCGCCTCACGGAACCTAGCGCCGCACAGCCCTGTCCTCCAACCTCAATCTGCCCTGCATTACACACGCCAAACATTCTAACATTCATCTTAATTAAATTAATTTGCGTCAGAAACAGCAGAAACAGCTCATCTCCCCGCAAATCACGTGTCACCAGTGTCACCAGTGAAATGCATGTTGGGCCGGACACAGATTAATACTAGGACACAGTTCTCCGTGCAACATCCACTGTGACCGCACCTCCCCTTTTGGCTGTATGGCTGACCCCCACGGCCACGCCACAATTCGCCAACAGGATTGTAACTGTTGCCAAGGCAATTCCCCGTCCGGGTGGACTTAAACCCTGTTGTTGTTAGACCATCTGTAAACAATTCCCCCCTATCAGTAATGTGATCTATTACATTGCATTACCCACACTGAACATCATTTGCTGTTCATATATTCAGAACGGGTAAGGACTAGTAATGCTTAAAACACCAAAAGGGGTTCCCGCCCAGAATGGGTCAATACTGTGTGAGAGTGCAATCATCCAATCCACTAAGCAACTCAAAGGGTGGATTGTACCAACATTTTGGCAATTTGTTTTGGGAGGCGCTTACCACACGTTTAGCTGTGTTGCTCATTCATTCCACATGGTGGCGCTGCCCACACGTTCAGCTGTGTTGATCATTCATTCCACAGGGTGGCGCTACCCACACGTTTAGCTGTGTTGCTCATTCCACGAACGCCCGATTCTTACAATCTATACCTCGTTGTGAAGACGACTAATCAACGATTAAAACAATATAAAATACAACACTAGTAATAATGGACCAAAGTTAAGTTTACAAACTGTTGTTGCTGAGTTTTATATATTTTTTAAATGTAGGAAAATGTAATGAGATTTTTACTCGAGTCGTGACACATAAAAATTGGTCCGTGACCCACTGCATGTGTTGGAGGACGCCACACACACACACCGTGTGTGCGTGCGCGCGTGTGTCTTTGTCCCTCACAGTCGAATAAAAAGCTAATTTATTTATCAGAGGGTGGATGGGGGGGGGGTCTCATCAGAGGGTGGGGGGTGGGGGGTCTTTCATGTCAGATTATCAACAGCAGCTCTGAATGACAAATGATTATGTGTAGACGAGAATTACATCAATGGTTCTCAAACTATTTCATGTCAAGGACCCCCATTTGAAAAGATAATAGCGCCAGGGACCCCCATAAGAGGAATATTTTTACGGCTCTAACAGTGATTCTCAACCCGTTTAATTTCAAGGACCTCCCAGTTTGCATTAGTCTACGGACCCCCATTTAATGGCATTTCTATCTCTGGGACCCCCAATTTATATTGTAAAATCAATGTTAATTTAACTCTGAGAGTGTACAAATGTGTTACACTCTCAGAGTTACAGGCCCGTAAGGGTCCATTTGGTTCCATGTGTTACACTCTCAGAGTCACAGACCCGTAAGGGTCCATTTGGTTCCTGTGTTACACTCTCAGAGTTACAGACCCGTAAGGGTCCATTTGGTTCCATGTGTTACACTCTCAGAGTTACAGACCCGTAAGGATCCATTTGGTTCCATGTGTTACACTCTCAGAGTCACAGACCTGTAAGGGTCCATTTGGTTCCATGTGTTACACTCTCAGAGTTACAGACCCGTAAGGGTCCATTTGGTTACATGTGTTACACTCTCAGAGTCACAGACCCGTAAGGGTCCATTTGGTTACATGTGTTACACTCTCAGAGTTACAGACCCGTAAGGGTCCATTTGGTTCCATGTGTTACACTCTCAGAGTCACAGACCTGTAAGGGTCCATTTGGTTCCATGTGTTACACTCTCAGAGTTACAGACCCGTAAGGGTCCATTTGGTTACATGTGTTACACTCTCAGAGTCACAGACCCGTAAGGGTCCATTTGGTTACATGTGTTACACTCTCAGAGTTACAGACCCGTAAGGGTCCATTTTGTTCTCCCTGAACTCCCTGAAGGACCACTGGTTGTAAACTGGTTGAATGACCACATTGGAACCCCTGAGTGGTTTTAAACCCTTGGTGATCAAACAGACTCCCACAATATGTAACTGTTTTTAGATCCTTTTGAAATTTGTCTCAGCTTTTTATTTGTAAACCGCACGCACGCACGCACGCACACACGTACTGAGTGGCAACAAAAATACTTTCTGGCCTTGATTGACAGCCCCTACATCCAATCAGAAAAGTCCTGTCTGATTGACAGCCCATACATCCAATCAGAAAAGTCCTGTCTGATTGACAGCCCATACATCCAATCAGAAAAGTCCTGTCTGATTGACAGCCCATACATCCAATCAGAAAAGTCCTATCTGATTGACAGCCCATAGAGACACAGGGACTACAAATTGCACGCCTCCAAATGAGACAGCGCCCCCACTTCTGGTCCGTTAGAGTTTAGCCTACTTTTAAAAATAATACCAAAATAGAAAAAGTGCCCTTCTGGGCACAGGTCACCACCAGGAGGATAGGAGTGTGTGTGATGTTTGGCAAAATGTTTAGGAGTAATATAAACATGTTTTTTTGTTTGTTTGTTTCATGCAACAATTTTCTTCGTTTTGTTGAGGAAATGCAGAGCCAGATCACTCATAGCATCTCTGAGGATGGAATTCTGGATGAGCAGGACAGCATTTTGTACAAAGCAGGCAGGCAGGCAGCTCTCAGGTGTGTCACCTGTTGGGTTGTCAATCATTAATCTCCGTGTGTCTCAATTCTCCATATGCAGACCGCGGCCATTATAAGTTAATGGCAAGGTGCTACCTAGGTGATACTTCCATTGGCAGCCCTGCCCAGCTCTGATTGTATTAAACAACGTCAAACTCACCAACGGCGGGGCGGCGGTGGCTCAGGGGTAGAGTGGCTGGATGGTAACCGCAAGGTCGCCAGTTCAAACCCGGGCTCCCCCAGAGTTAGTGTCGAAGTGTCCTTGAGCAAGACACTGAACCCCTAATTGCTCCCGATGTGCTAGTTGGTGCCTTGCATGGTTTCCGCCGCCATCGGTGTATGAATGTGTGTGTGAATGGGTGAATGTAATGCACAATCTATTTAAAGCGCCTTGGATAAAGGCGCTATATAAATGCACCATTTACCATTTATCATTTATCAACATTGCAGCTGTTACGGAAAGCTTGAATTATCCTCTTTCTATCCTCAAAGTGTTTGTTTCATAAAAATCCACCGTAGACAAGACATGTTAGTATGAGTTACTTTGTGTCCTTGCAGGTGATTCTTTTTCTAAGTGTTGGAGTTTGGAAGTGCTCGTTAGATATCACTCAACTTCCCATGCGTACCACCTGCTTTGAATTAGCACATAATGCAGGAGGGCAGGGCAGCAGGACGTTGCTTTACTAAAAACGAGCGCTTCCAAACTCTAGGAAACATGGCCGCGGTCTGCAAATTGGCAATAGCTGAATATAGGAGGACTAGCACCCTCAAACAGTGAATATAGGAGGGGCTAGCACCCCTCAAACAGTGAATATAGGAGGGGCTAGCACCCTCAGACAGTGAATATAGGAGGGGCTAGCACCCTCAAACAGTGAATAGGAGGGGATAGCACCCTCAAACAGTGAATAGGAGGGGCTAGAACCCTCAAACAGTGAATATAGGAGGGGCTAGTGCCCTCAGACAGTGAATATAGGAGGGGCTAGCACCCTCAAACAGCTGAATATAGGAGGGGCTAGCTAGCCTGGCTAATAAGCCAGACTAATATCACACAACACTGTCGCGGTATATCAGTCTGGGCTGGCTCCACTTGGATTTCATTTCCCGGGGAACATTTTCTCTTTGACGCAATTGGTCAGAGCTACTGTCAGTCAAAAGTCTCAAGCATTGAACGTCACTGTACCAAAGCCCGCCTATATTGCATACCGTGTCCCGATTGGTCCGACCTGTTCTCTGCTGTAGGAAAGAGGCGTGCTACTGAGCCTCGCCAGACCGTAATCAGCTGGTTAGGCAACTTTTTTTTGCCAACGGCTGATTCGGTCTGGTTTATTAACCAGGCTAGGGGCTAGCACCCTCAAACAGCTGAATATAGGAGGGGCTAGCACCCTCAAACAGTGAATAGGAGGGGCTAGCACCCTCAAACAGTGAATATAGGAGGGGCTAGCACCCTCAAACAGTGAATATAGGAGGGGCTAGCACCCTCAGACAGTGGGCAAAAGGGTCTATACATCCAGACAGACAGACAGACAAGCAGACAGACAGGCAGGCAGACAGGCAGACAGACAGGCAGCTCTCAGGTGTTTCACCTGTTGGGTTGTCAATCATTAATCTCACCTCACCTGTGCGTGCGTGCGTGCGCGCGTGTGCGTGTGCACGTACCGTAGTGCAGTGTAACGGACGTCCAGAGACTCAGAGCCAGCAGCGACGCTCCGCAGCAGCGCAGCCGCCTGGAGAGCACTCTGCGCCGGCCGAGAGGAGCCATCATCACCGCCGAACGACCATCACCTCCGGAGCCCCGCGGGGACACACACACACACACACACACACACACCGAGCGACTTGTCCAGTAGTTGCTAAAACAACAACAGCAGGTCTTGCAGATCTAATCAGTTGTGCACGGTCAGCTGTTGAATAAAGTAGATCTGTAGATCATGTGCTGAAGTCCATGTGGAGAAGAGTCCACAGTCCAATGACTCTCTCTCTCTCTGTGAAACAATCACTCCGCAGCTGTGTGTGTGCGTGTGTGGTGTGTCGCCATGTGTGTAGCTACACCTCCTGCTGTTCCACAACGGACCACCAGGCGGCGACAAAATAGACATCCCGGTAATTATAAGACTGTGTATATGTTTCATATTATTATGATTGTTTGGGTTTTATTCAAGTGTATTTTGAAAGCTTCGATACTTTCATGGACAGAAAAGAGAATAAAAAGGTTTTTTTTTATTATTTCCATGCTCATCCTCTTTAGCTCATTTTGTGATGATTTTCTGTTTTTGGTTTTATAGAAGTGTATATCTGTTCGTCTCTAAATGTCATGATGAATTGAACATGCGGTGGACCGTGTAGTAAACCAGTGTAATGCTGTATCAGTGTGTCGTCTACAGTAACAGTCTCTGTATTGAGTTGTGATGAATTGAACATGGTGGACCGTGTAGTAAACCAGTGTAATGCTGTATCAGTGTGTCGTCTACAGTAACAGTCTTTGAGTTGAGTTGTGCTTTCATGTGAAATGAACTCATTCTGCAAACTGTTAAATACTTCAATCAATCAAAACCAAACCGAGGGACATACCCTGTAGTCTAGACTCCTGGGGGTCCCTGAGGGAGTTCCAGGGGGTCCCCAGCTAAATGATAGTTAGGAACCAAATGGACCCTTACGTGTCTGTAACTCAGAGAGTGTACAAATGGAACCAAATGGACCCTAACGGGTCCAATTTGGTTCCATTTGTACACTCTCAGAGTTAAATTAACATTGATTTTACAATATAAATTGGGGGTCCCAGAGATAGAAATGCCATTAAATGGGAGTCCGTAGACTAATGCATGTCAAACTGGGGGTCCTTGAAATGAAACGGGTTGAGAATCACTGCTAGAGCCGTAAAGATCTTCTCTTATGGGGGTCCCTGGAATATGTTTTCAAATGGGGGTCCGTGGGCTAATTAGTGTCAATTTGGGGGTCCTTGACATGAAAAAGTTTGGGAACCACTGATCCATAGAACCACTGTTCTATAGGTCTTGTTTGTAGGCTATATTTTATTACTATCTGTTACACATCTCTCAGCAGAGAGCTTGTAGATCTGCTATTTTCTTATTTTTTTTAAATACATTTTTATTTCATTTAAAGATGAAAGGGACAGGTACAGGCATACAAAAAATGCACATAAAACTTAATTCAGATTCTTTGCCAACTACAGTAAGGTAGATAGATAGATAGATAGATATTTTAATTCGGTCCGTACAGGAAAAAGGATTACATACAGACGTACATACATTAATATCCACTAATAACTATAGTGGTTCCGAAAAGGTGAAGGCAGAAGCCGAGGCTTATTGCGCCTACCCTTTTTGAACATAACTCAAATTACACTAATCAGAGAATGTAGTCAGACATAGATTTCATTAAAGAAAAAAAAACTATAAGGTCTTACAACTACAGTAAGGTCTTAGGCCTGACTCACACCTTCGCATCTAGCATACAACATTGTTGGATGCTAGATGCATGAGACTTGTTTACTGATGCAAGCTCGCAATGCATTTCCAATGGGAGTCACATGGTTTGACACAACATTTGTGTTGTACGGCTTCCGGCTGTGTTTCGACTGCCCCCCACCCCCTCATACAACACAAATGTTGTGTCAAACCATGTGACTCCCATTGGAAATGAATTGTGAGCTTGCATCAGTCAATAAGTCTCATGCATCAGCTATACATCAATCTGTTGTGTTTCAAAACAATTGTTTTCAGACCGAGTACAAGTACTTAATCTTTAGTACTCACCGATATCGAGTACCGATACGAGTACTTTATTTTTGTTGCCTAACGACTTATTTTACCCCCTTTTTCTCACAGATGCAGGTGGATCTACTGATCTACTGATCTACTGATCTACACTCTACTATAGATGGATCTACTGATCTACACTCTCTACACTGTCAGTTGTCATTTATTCTTGTAGATCGGCTGTTTTTGTGCTGCAGTGTTGCTCCTGTTGCATTTGTTCAGTCTGGTGTCAATACGATGCATTGATCGTTATAGTGTCAATACGATGCATTGATCGTTATAGTGTCAATACGATGCATTGATCATTATAGTGTCAATACGATGCATTGATCATTATAGTGTCAATACGATGCATTGATCATTATAGTGTCAATACGATGCATTGATCGGTCAATCTAGTCATTATAGTGTCAATACGATGCATTGATCGGTCAGTCTAGTCATTATAGTGTCAATACGATGCATTGATCGGTCAGTCTAGTCATTATAGTGTCAATACGATGCATTGATCGGTCAGTCTAGTCATTATAGTGTCAATACGATGCATTGATCGGTCAGTCTAGTCATTATAGTGTCAATACGATGCATTGATCGGTATAGTGTCAATACGATGCATTGATCGTGCATCGATGCATTGATCGTTCAGTCTAGTGTCAATACGATGCATTGATCGTTCAGTCTAGTGTCAATACGATGCATTGATTGTTCAGTCTAGTGTCAATACGATGCATTGATCGTTCAGTCTAGTGTCAATACGATGCATTGATTGTTCAGTCTAGTGTCAATACGATGCATTGATCGTTCAGTCTAGTGTCAATACGATGCATTGATCGTTCAGTCTAGTGTCAATACGATGCATTGATTGTTCAGTCTAGTGTCAATACGATGCATTGATCGTTCAGTCTAGTGTCAATACGATGCATTGATCGTTCAGTCTAGTGTCAATACGATGCATTGATCGTTCAGTCTAGTGTCAATACGATGCATTGATCGTTCAGTCTAGTGTCAATACGATGCATTGGTACTGGAGTATCGAGAACTGAGTACGAGTACTGGAGGCCCAGGGTGGTAGTTAGTACCCAGGGTGGTAGTTAGTACCCAGGGTGGTAACTATCGCCTGAGTAACCGGTACCAGTATCGGTATCTGAACAACTGTAGGATCTGTACATTTACTTTGGGTATATTTTGATGCTAATACCTTTGTACTTTTACTCATAAGTACATTTTTGAACATTGTTCTACACTATGACAATACTATATCTATATAGACTATGACAATAATATAGGCTACTAATTACTAATATTAATATTAACATGTCTACACTAGGACAATTTATTTGAAAACTTTAGTTACTTTGTAGATTTAGATTACTAGAAAACATACATACATTAACCACTTCAGCACTACAGCTAGTTGCTCAAACACACACACACACACACACACACACACACACACACACACACACACACACACACACACACACACACACACACACACACACACACACACACACACACACAGAGAGAGAGGATCCCATGTCTTTATTTGGGGTTGAGTAGAAGTTGTGTCACACACTTTAATGACTCATTCTGTTCTGTAAATAGAGAGAGAGACTCCCTGTGTGTGTGTGTGTGCGTGCGTGCGTGCGTGCGTGCGTGCGTGCGTGCGTGCGCCCCCCTGCCTGGGGACGGCAGGGTGATGTTGTCCTGCTCACACATGCATACACGGTCTGGAAAATTAAACCTCTCCGTTTATCACTCTGAGTGCATGTCAAACACTGTGTGTGTGTGTGTGTGTGTGTGTGTGTGTGTGAGTGTGTGTGTGTGTGTGTGTGTGTGTGTAAAGCATGTCAAACACGGCCGAGATACAAGATCTACAATTTACAGCCGGTGTGTGTGTGTGTAGGGGGGGGGGGACTGTAGTCTTTTTCATTGGCCTAAAATATTGTAGCCTATATCTATATACATTAATGAATCCACTTGCTGACCGGCTGTCGGTATTGACCAATTCGTTTTATAGGGGTATGTGACAATATTACCATTAACATCATATGTAAGGCAAAAATGACAAAAATTTAATAATTTCAGCATGTGACGTGTCAAACTAGGGGGTTTTCATAATTCTGAATCCATTCCAAACATTAGTTTAGCACAAAAAAAGAACACTCTGCCATAGCCACATGCCCCAATGTGCCCAAAATGTCCCAGCCCAAGGAGTGTTTTTTTGTGCAAAACTAATGCTTGGAATGGATTCACAATGACGACAAGTCACATGTTGCTACTTAAAGCATAATGAAATGTTGACATTTATATATAGGATGTTTAAGGGTGGGCACTCGGGGACCGACTGGTCCCCCCCGGAGACTCCCGGTGGCCCGTGGCCGGGCAGACGCGCTCTGGGCCGGGCAGAGGACCCAGGGGAAGGCCCCTGGTCCCCGCCTGGCTGTGAGTGTGTGTGCCTGGCTGTGAGTGTGTGTGCCTGGCTGTGAGTGTGTGTGCCTGGGGGTCAATGTGTGTGCCTGGGGGTCATTTCACCCAAATGACCTGATTTAAAGGAACATTTCACCCAAATGACCCGATTTAAAGGAACATTTCACCCAAATGACAAGATTTAAAGGAACATTTCACCCAAATGACTCGATTTAAAGGAACATTTCACCCAAATTACCCGATTTAAAGGAACATTTCACCCAAATTACCCGATTTAAAGGAACATTTCACCCAAATGACTCGATTTAAAGGAACATTTCACCCAAATGACTCGATTTAAAGGAACATTTCACCCAAATGACTCGATTTAAAGGAACATTTCACCCAAATGACCCGATTTAAAGGAACATTTCACCCAAATGACTCGATTTAAAGGAACATTTCACCCAAATGACTCGATTTAAAGGAACATTTCACCCAAATGACCCGATTTAAAGGAACAGTGCTCACCCACACAATGACATTTTCTATCATTACTCACTTCAGGGGCAGTGGTGGCTCAGCGGTAGAGCGGCCGGATGGCAACCGTGAGGTTCCCGGTTCGATCCCTGTGGGCTCCCCCAGAGTTAGTGTGGAAGTGTCCTTGAGCAAAACCCTGAACCCCTTATTGCTCCCGATGTGCTGGTTGGTGCCTTGCATGGTTTCCTCCACCATCGGAGTGTGAATGGGTGAATGTAATGCATAATCTATGTAAAGGTGTGTGTGTGTGTGTGTGTGTGTGTGTGTGTGTGTGTGTGTGTGTGTGTGTGTGTGTGTGTGTGTGTGTGTGTGAATGTAATGCACAGACTGGATCAAATAGGAGTGACTGACTGTCGTAAACGATACAGACACACCTCCTTGACAATATCGGCAAGACAGTTTGTTTATGTTTGGACCACAATTCTTGAGTCAAATATAAATGCTTCCGTCATACAGTCTGGAGCGACGGAAGCTCTGATCACGAGTAAAATATAAATGCTTCCGTCATACAGTCTGGAGCAACGGAAGCTCTGATCACGAGTAAAATATAAATGCTTCCATCATACAGTCTGGAGCGACGGAAGCTCTGATCACGAGTAAAATATAAATGCTTCCGTCGTACAGTCTGGAGCAACGGAAGCTCTGATCATGAGTAAATGGTAAATGGTAAATGGTGCATTTATATAGCGCCTTTATCCAAGGCGCTTTACATAGATTGTGCATTACATTCACCCATTCACACACACATTCATACACCGATTGCGGCGGAAGCCATGCAAGGTACCAACCAGCACATCGGGAGCAATTTGGGGTTCAGTGTCTTGCCCAAGGACACTTCGACATGTAGACAGGAGGAGCCGGGATTCGAACCGCCGACCCATGGATCATTGGACGACCTGCTCTACCTCTTGAGTCACAGTATAAAGCGGAAGTTAAGCCTCCTCCCCACTTTACAGTCACACAAATCTATCCTAAAACACAAACCCGGTGAAAAGTGACGCAACACGTCCTGTTAAGGTACATCAAATGACAATAAAAGATTCACTCGTCATCATAATTTATTCAGAATATTATCATAGTCGTAATAATGTTAACATTATGCTGGTACATAATTTAATCTGAATCATTATAATAATGTTAACATTATGCTGGTACCACTTTAAGGTTATTCACAGTGTAACAGAAAAAAACAACACATTTTTAATATTATTATTATTATTATTATTATCATTATCACCACAGGAAGGAGTTCCACTCAACAGGATTTGGCATCCATTTCCCAAGGTGTGTGTGTGTGTGTGTGTCATGTGTGTGTGTGTGTGTGTGTGTGGGGGGGGGGGGGGGGGGGGGGTCAAGAGAGCTGCCTTTGCTTTCGTTGGCACTGCACGGGGTGCGTGTGTGTGTGTGTGTGTGTGTGTGTGTGTGTCATCTACTCTTCAGTCCGTTAAGCGTTCCAACAAACAGTTTGAGGTGATTCGTTTTTCGTCCCTCTGTCTGTCTGTCCTCTGTCTGTCTGTCGACGCCAACATAATAACATTAGTTCCATTTGTTGTTACGTCACAGAGCTAATAGTTCCATGTGGTGTTACTCTCAGAGTCACAGAGCTAATATCATAGTTCCATGTGTTGTTTTTATTATTCACCAGACAGTGGCCTTGTGGTTAGAGTGTCCGCCATGAAACTGGGAGGTCAGGGTTCGATCCCCGGGCCGGGTCAGACCAAAGACTGTAAAAATGGGACCCGATGCCTCCCTTCTTGGCACTCAGCATCAAGGGTTAAGGATTGGGGGGTCAAATCTACTAATCAAATGATTCCCGACACGGCTGCAGCTCACCGCTCCTTGGCTGCAGCTCACCACTCCAAGAGATGGGTCAAATGCGGAGAACAAATTTCACTGTGGTGACGTGTGTGACTACTAGGGACTTTGTTGCTACACTCTCAGAGTCACGGACGCTCACATAAGGGTTCCGTTTGTACCCTCTCTCTCTCTCTCAGGCTCCACCAGAGGGTTGATCCAGTTCGGGTCTTCTTTCTTCTCGTCTTATTTTGAACCAGCTCAGAGCGTTTACACTGAACATGAATTGGAACCAAATCAGAACAAAAAATAAATAAAAAGGTTTTTTTCTTACCATAAACCAGGAACCAAAGATTCAGATGATGCAAAAAATAAAATAAAATCATTCATTAAGAAAATGAAATAATTGTCCACTGCATAGAACCAGGGTTGTACAGATACGATCACGTGATCAGAAATCGGGGGCGATCACGTCATTTTCCAATGATCGAAAAGGATCGGGGCCAAACATCGTGATCGTGACATCCGTAGTATCAATATTATATCCATATGATATCAGACTGGATATAGTCTGATGTTGGATATAGTACTGTTGTGATATGTTGGAATAAACGTGTTCTATAAAATTATAAATATCGGATCGGGAAAAATGGCAGATTCTCAAAATCAAACGATCGGAATCGGATCGGGAGCGAAATATAAACGTGATGGGAAACGAGGCCTCAGAGTTACAGAGATCTCAACAGAACTAACAAGGGGTCCATTTGGTTCCTATTATAACTGTTAAGCTGCACGGGGACCCCCCCCAGGGCCTCCTCGAGGACCCCCCCAGGGCCTCCTCGAGGACCCCCCGGGGCCTCCCTCGAGGACCCCCCGGGGCCTCCCTCGAGGACCCCCCGGGGCCTCCCTTGAGGACCCCCCAGGGCCTCCTCGAGGACCCCACGGGGGTCCCAGAACCACAGCTTTAAGCCCATAGTAGGAATTAATCACCAGTCATTGTTTAACAACAAATAAAATCTGTTATTTCTCTGTTATTGCTTAAAGGCATCCTAATAATAATAATAATAATAATAATAATAATAATAATAATAATAATAATAATAATGAGATCAAAACAAAGCTATTCCTTCCAGTTTCCAGACAAAAAGCTGCATGTTCTGCTCCCAGCCAGCAGATGGCAGCATTTCCACAGTGTGGCTGCTACAGAGGAGAGTGGTTCATTATTTATTCCAAAACGTACAAAAAAACAATAAGGAAATAATACAATAAAATAAAAGTATGTTTTGTGGAAAATGGTCTGAAATAATATAAATTATACAACGAGTTGAACACGCAATACATTTTATACGCTTTCAACGTATTGTTTATGTCAGAGGTTCCCAAACTCTTTCATGTCAAGGACCCCCAAATTGACACTAATTAGCCCGCGGAACCCCATTTTAAAAGACATGCCAGGAACCCCCATAAGAGAAGATGTTTACGGCTCTAGCAGTGATTCTCAACCCGTTTAATTGCGAAGACCCCCAGTTTGACCTGGACCCCATTTAACACCCAGGACGAAGATTTATCAAAAAGACGGAGGCTATTGATTTAAAAACCGATCGCGTCGCTCCACAGCCTGGAAACAGTTGCACAACAGTGGGACGTCATCGAAAATGTTCCCCCGTTTAGCCGACGAGACCGAAAATCTTAAAAAATTAATAACTCTTGATCTAAATCATCCCGTCCAATTTTAAGCAAAGATTATGTGTCCCGTCGCTAGTCGCGGTAGATTTAATCATACCTCCCGTTGTTGTCGATCGCCTCTGGGGTGTTTTGGCTACATCTAGCTGCTTCAGCCACATCCGGGATAACATCCGGTCCGTCTGTAAAAGTGCTCCGCTGCTATAAATCGCTGGGATTTAATGGATTAAATAACCTCTGATTTAATGGATTAAATAACCCCGGGCGTTCAGGGTGTTAACAATGTCCTACACAAGCCGTACTTCAAGTTCTGCCCCTAAAATGACCAGAGTGGATCTGCAGGTCACCCCAGAACAAATACTCTGTCCCTAAAATGACCAGAGTGGATCTGCAGGTCACCCCAGAACAAATACTCTGTCCCTAAAATGACCAGAGTGGATCTGCAGGTCACCCCAGAATAAATACTACTCTTTGGCCTGAAATGGGAGGAGCTAAAGTGGGCGTGTCACCGTTCAGGTTTGGAAGATGCAGATGTGATGTAAAAAAATAATAATTGGAAAAGCATCGAGGCGGCCAATCAAAACACAGACAGAACACAGAACATGTGTAGTCTGCAGGGTCCATTTGGTTCCATGTGTTGCACTTAGACCTGTCAGGGTCCATTTGGTCGCCCCTCATACGAAGGAAAATAGAAGATCTACAAGCTTGTAGATCAGCTATTTCCGCGGCGCAACGCCAGCACTCTTTAGCTATAGTGGCGATGCAGGCGTAACGACCTGGATTTATAAACAAATTTGTTCAACGCAAATTACTGTGTTCAAGTTCAGGAGACTTCGGGGGGAAAAAAAGCTATTCTCCTGAACGTTGCCTTCCTTCCGGCATGGCATGGAGAGGAGAGGAGGGCATTTAGCATTTCATTCACCATGTAGTAAATACTGCATTCGTGGTCTGGAGAGGGCTGTTGTTTTACAGACGCGTAAAAGGGCAGTTGTTTTACAGACGGGTAAAAGGGCAGGGGCTGAAGCCCCCTTTGATGCCCCAACTCTCTCCTCTAGAGGGCGCTACGACAGAGATATCTACCCTTCACATACATTACAGGAAATAATAACAATAATAATAACAATAATAATAATACTAAGAATATACAACTCTTGGTAATGTCACCAACATGCGATACAATGTCTCTCAATCTTAAATTGCCACTTTCTTTTTTTTGTTTGTGTTCCTTTATTTTCTCCTTTGTTTCGATGCAAGTTGCTATTTTATTTATAATAATATATTATATTAATATATTATTTATAGCCCGACCGGTCAAGTATTCAAAGCGAGGTTAAAATGCGTGCTAGCGCGCGTGTTAGCGCACACGCGCGTGTTAGCGCACACGCGCGCGTTAGCGCACACACGTGTTAGCGCACACGCGCTAGCAGGCTCTCTAAAGCGGTAATAGCGGCGCCAACGCAGCAGCAACCGGAGCTGCCCATTGGTCAGTCTATGCATGAAGGGAGGGGGGCGGGGCGTCAACTGCCCGCTCTTGAAAAGAGTCCGCGCGATTGGATGTGGTGTGAAGTCGATTTGCATAACTGCTCCAGACCGGCCTTAATACTAACATTAAAGGACCACTTCGTCACTTTTCAACCAATCTTCATGTGTGTCCGGGTATAGCTCAGTCGGTAGAGCTCTCGCCTTTGGACCACGAGGTCGTGGGTTCGATCCCGGGAACCGCCCACACAGCGTATGAGTAGCACGGCTTGGTAAGGCAAGTCGTGCCGGAAGTTCTGGGAGCTGATGGTAGGTGGCTCAGCAATCCATCTCCCAGGGGGATAGACTCCATCTCCCAGGGGTCTATAGGGCATTGTAACGGGGATAGACTCCATCACCCAGGGGTCTATAGGGCAATGTAACAGGGATAGACTCCATCTCCCAGGGGTCTATAGGGCATTGTAACGAGGACAGACTCCATCTCCCAGGGGTCTATGGGGCATTGAAACAGTTATAGACTCCATCTCCCAGGGGTCTATGGGGCATTGAAACAGTTATAGACTCCATCTCCCAGGGGTCTATGGGGCATTGAAACAGTTATAGACTCCATCTCCCAGGGGTCTATGGGGCATTGAAACAGGGATAGACTCCATCTCCCAGGGGTCTATGGGGCATTGAAACAGGGACAGACGATGATACCAACAACAAACCACTCCCGAACTACTTCATATAATTGGTCCTTATCGGTTCATGATAAAATGTCACAATTTTTTTCTACTCAGTCTGTGTCTCATAGGAGGGCTGTGGGCAGTTCAGAAACCATTCTGTGTCTCATAGGAGGGCTGTGGGCAGTTCAGTAACCCACAGCCCATGAGACACAGACTGGTTTCTGAACTGCCCACAGCCCTCCTATGAGACAGAGACTGGTTTCTGAACTGCCCACAGGCCTCCTATGAGACACAGACTGGTTTCTGAACTGCCCACATCCCTCCTATGAGACACAGACTGGTTTCTGAACTGCCCACAGCCCTCCTATTAGACACAGACTGGTTTCTGAACTGCCCACAGCCCTACTATGAGACACAGACTGGTTTCTGAACTGCCCACAGCCCTCCTATGAGACAGACTGGTTTCTGAACTGACCACAGCCCTCCTATGAGACTCAGACTGGTTTCTGAACTGCCCACAGCCCTCCTATGAGACACAGACTGGTTTCTGAACTGCCCACAGCCCTCTTATGAGACACAGACTGGTTTCTGAACTGCCCACAGCCCTCCTATGAGACACAGACTGGTTTCTGAACCGCCCACAGCCCTCCTATGAGACACAGACTGGTTTCTGAACTGCCCACAGCCCTCTTATGACACACAGACTGGTTTCTGAACTGCACACTCCTATGAGACACAGACTGGTTTCTGAACTGCCCACAGCCCTCCTATGAGACACAGACGGAGTAGAAAAAATGGTGCTATTTTATCCTGAACATTAGTGAGGACCAATTTAATGCGGATAGGTTGAAAAGTGGTGAAGTGGTACTTTAACAATAACAACAACATATGGACATGTGCACGTGATTGGAAGGTTGCTGATGGCGTGCACGAGGATTATCATTATTATGTTTTACTTATAGAATAATTTATTCCATCATAGAATGAGGGAATCTTTGAGGGAATCTTTTGCGAGTTCGTTCACAGCGTGCACGCGTGCGTGTTTGTGTAAACACTCGCACGCACACACATGTGAGCATGGCGTTTACACACACGCACGCGCACACATGTGAGCATGGCGTTTAAACACACGCACACACATGTGAGCATGGTGTTTACACACACGCACACACACACACACACACACACACACGTGTGAGCATGGCATTTCGCATGCCTGATGCGTGCAGGAAGCTAGCAGAGATTGTTGATGTTAGCCCTGAAGCTAGCAGGGCTTGTTGATGTTAGCCCTGAAGCTAGCAGGGCTTGTTGATGTTAGCCCTGAAGCTAGCAGGGCTTGTTGATGTTAGCCCTGAAGTTAGCAGGGCTTGTTGACGTTAGAGCTGAGGCTAACAGTTAGCAGGGCTTGTTCACGTTACAGAGCAGCTCCGTGACCTTGATGAGGAGTTAGCATTGAGGCTAACAGTTAGCAGGGCTTGTTGATGTTAGCATTGAGGCTAACAGTTAGTTAGCAGGGCTTGTTGACGTTAAACAGCAGCTCCGTGACCTTGATGAGGTGTTAGCATTGAGGCTAACAGTTAGCAGGGCTTGTTGATGTTAGCATTGAGGCTAACAGTTAGTTAGCAGGGCTTGTTGACGTTAAACAGCAGCTCCGTGACCTTGATGAGGCGTTAGCTTTGAGGCTAACAGTTAGCAGGGCTTGTTGACGTTACAGAGCAGCTCTGTGACCTTGATGAGGCGCGCCACAGTACTCTGGCTCTCCTCCTGGAGGCGCTGGTTGTTCTGACGCAGACACTGAACCTCCGCCTGGAGCACCGCCTTGTCCTCCTTCTCCTGGAACACATCAACAACAACACTGCTGCTCGTTAATTACACATTACTTAACGTTAATTACTTAACGCTTTGTGTTTTTCAAAGACGTCCACAGACGTCCTGGGCACCACATAGAGGTAATTCTCAGGACGTCTGTGGACGTCTTGGGCACAAAATGTGTTTAACGTTCATTCATCATTACTTAACACATTTAGACCTGAGGCCGATTCTAGTCGTTTTTAGATTATTTATTTTTTTTACCTTTATTTAACCAGTAAAAACACATTGAGACTGCGTCTCTTTTACAAGTGGGAACTGGCAAAGAGGCAGAAATAAAATTACACTTCAATACCACATCGTCAATGTTACATTTTGGACCAGCAAATACAACATCCATAATACACCTTAAAATACCTATGAATAAATACAAAAAGTCCCCAGTCCTATCTTTTAGTAGCAGGGCAAAATACACCATGTACACAATCTACACGATCTGAACCGACATAATAAATATCTAGGCCTGAACATAGGCTAGTTAGTACATATCCAAACATGTGCAGGTGTTTGACTGTACATCAAAGATGATCCTTACTCAAGGGAACTTTCAAAGCCAATTTTAGTCTGGACTGTAGATTAATTGATTAATCGGTGCGATTAATCGGTCTGTCTTTAAATGGTAAATAAAATGGTAAATGGTGCATTTATATAGCGCCTTTATCCAAGGCGCTTTACATAGATTGTGCATTACATTCACCCATTCACACACACATTCATACACCGATGGCGGCGGAAGCCATGCAAGGTACCAACCAGCACATCGGGAGCAATTTGGGGTTCAGTGTCTTGCCCACGGACACTTCGACATGTAGACAGGAGGAGCCGGGATTCGAACCGCCGACCCATGGATCGTTGGACGACCTGCTCTACCTCTTGAGCCACAGTCGCCCCTGTTTGTCTTTACAGATAAACAAGCCCAAAGTAACAGCTTGAACAGATCTACAAGCTCACAATATTAAATATAAAGGTATTTAAGTTAAATCTGACTCGCCTAAGTAAGCCTGCAGTGCAGACACCCTGTTACATGTATAATGTATTGTTTCAGAATGGACACAATTATTATAATTTTTCAAGACAGAATGAGATCATATCGACATCGGTAATATCGGCCATAATCTATATCGGCCAAAATGTCTCATCGGCACCCTACTTAACATTAACTAATCATTATTTAAGCGAGACATGGTAGGTGAAATCTTCCAAACTAAAGCAAAATAAACATTCAAGACACAGATTTAGATGTTTATTTTAGTAGTTTATTTTAGCCAATGACAGCTCGTTTTGCTGGGTGAAAATCCACCCTCTCAATTTTCATGATTGGTTGTTGGTACAAAGGAAGTGACCATATTTGGATCAAACCACAGTCAGCTCGAGGTCCAGACCTTTCCAATGATATATGGCATTATATGTTGTTGCCAAGATTTGGATGAGATATTTTGTCTCAAAATAGTGGCTTCAAATAAAACGTTTTGGAATTTTACAATACAATTCTTTAAAGGCCCTTTACTCAAAATGAGTTTTCCTCATACCTGGGACAAAGAATCTCCACAGTTGCACTCACATACACCAAACTTTCCAGTCTTATTCATAACTATATTCTGCAGATATTTACAGATGGGTTTGTTGATATATCATTCACAGCCTGATTTACATCACATTTTATACCTAAAAACATGCCGAAAATTGGGTTTTTTATGCCTGTTGACACTATTTTCTGATTTGTGGAGTGATAATTAGAGATATCTAAAATCCCTTCTGTAATTTTCTTTGTCTCTAATATGTCAACAAAATGAAACAATCATTTTGAACCTGACTTTATCCGATCTTCAGATTTATCGTCCCGAAATGTATGCAAATTAGCGCATATAATGCCTAATTTGCAATCCACTGGAGAAGTTTCATTGTAATAGCTATTAGTTAACTTTTTTTCCCTATTCACCTACCATGTCTCACCATAACATGAATATATTATACATGAAGTATACATGACTTAACATGAATGAATGTATACATTACACACTAAATAGGTGAAATGCAACACGTTGTGAGCTGGAACGGTATTTTAACTTTTTACTTTCTACATGTTTTTAAACTCTTCTTCCTACAAAGTCCTTCTCACCATAAAAACAGGCTGCAAACAGACTATTGGCGATCGTTATGGAACGCCCTGCCACTGGAGATCAGGCTTTCCGACTCGGTTCCTCGTTTTAAATCACTCCTGAAGACCCATTTCTACAAAGCTGCTTTTAATCCTTTATCGTTGTGATTTCTTTGTATTTTCTGATTTATTTTTTCACCTTTTTATGTGTTTCACCAATGTGCCATTATTGTGTGTTTTTGTTGTTGCCTTTGGATGTATGATATGTTCTATATGCTCTTGTTGTTCAGCACTTAGTGACCTTGTTCTTGAAAGGTGCTAAATAAATAAAGCTTTAGTGTCCAATTTACTGCTTAATTTAAACTCCATGCTGATCTATTTGATGGAGACAGGAGAGATGATCAGAGGAGCAGAGTTTCCACCAGCATTATCATATGGACTGAAGAATGGAAAGAGTTTCTCATTGAAGGAGCAGCCAGTGAAACAGTAGAGGTGGACTCTGGTCCCCACATCATAAAAGGAGACCAGACCCTCCTCATAATCCACAAACACTCCCACTTTCTGGAGCTCCTCTCTTACAGGGAGGAGGACAGCATGGTCAGCAGCCTTGTACACATTTCCATTAATCAACCATATAGTCCAGCAACCATTGTTGGGACTCAGTGTGACAAGTCTCTTCCTGTCGATGGACTCTCTGGCCACTCCTAAACCCCATGCTGTCTTCCCTCCAACCTGAACCTCATAGTAAAACCTTCCTGAGGAGAAGCTTTGTTTTCCTAAGACAACAAGGTATTTAGAGAATCTCTTTGTGTTTTCAGGGAGATTCTTCTTTACGTTTACATCACACACTTGTTTTCCATCCTCAGACAGGGTGAGACAGTCATTTGCTGTATCAGGGTCCAGAGTTACATCCACCTCATATTTCTGGATCCTCCTCAGCTCAGCATCACACAGCTGCTTCTTCATCTCTTGACTGAGTGTCTTCTCCAGCTGAGACACAGCTGTCCTCACTGTCCCCACATGTGAAGACTGATGGACAATGACCTTTGTCCAGTCCTTGGTGGGTCTCCAGTCCTTGGTGGGTCTCCACAGGTGGAGGTGGTCTTCAGTGTGAGAGAGCTGTTTCAATTCAGATATTCTCTTCTCTAACTGAGTGACTTCCTGTTGCAGATCTTCAATGAAGCCTTCAGCCTGTTTCTCTGTTGTTTTCTGCTTCTCTTCAACCACATCAATGAGCTCAGCCTGGCTTCTCTCAATACAGCTGATCAGAGCAGTGAAGACCTGCACACTGACGGCTATGACTGCATCTGCATCTTTCCTGCTGAGCTCTACTGAGCGTTTGACCTCCTGAATCTTGACTTGTCTCTCCTGGATCATCTGCTGAACTTCATCCTCTGTCTTTGCTTCATATTCTTCTTTCAACTTGTTGCTCCTGAACTGTTGAACCATCTCAGACAACAAAGTATTGACGGATACTTTTGGTCTCGTGTAGAAGGTTTCTTGACACAGTGGACACTTGCACACATCACTAGTGTCCCAGTAACGTGTGATGCAGGCTTTGCAGTAGTTGTGTCCACACGGAGTGCTGATTGGATCAGTGAACACATCCATACAGATGGAACACAGGAAGTGATCATCAGACAGGAGACTTCTGGCGGACGCCATTTCTACACCGCTGAGAATAAAAAGTGGAAGTTTGAAACTCTGGGAATGAATTCAACGACTGAAAATCTTTCGGTGCTAAACTCAAGATATCTGGTTACGTCCAACCAGTGTCCTCTGCACCAGTTCTGTTAGAACTGGTTTCGTCCAATCAGTGTCCTGTTAGAACTGGTTTCGTCCAATCAGTGTCCTCTGTTAGAACTGGTTACGTCCAATCAGTGACGAGATGAGGTTTGTCGCTGAGAAGGCAGAGGTGACGTCACTGACGCTCGCAGAGGGACTCTGAATGAGCCAATCAGAGGGCAGGATCGGTCTGTGGTTCTGGCCAATCAGAGGCAGGAGAGGTCTGTGGTTCTGGTCAATCAGAGGCAGGATTAGAGGTCTGTGGTTCGAGAGATCTTCAGAGACACTGAGTGAGAATGGACGGATGTTCTGAGCTTCAGTTGGTAGACTCCACTGTCTGTAACCTGATTGGCTGGTAGACTCCACTGTCTGTAACCTGATTGGCTGGTAGACTCCACTGTCTGAGACCTGATTGGCTGGTAGACTCCACTGTCTGTGACCTGATTGGTTGCTAGACTCCACTGTCTGTGACCTGATTGGCTGGTAGACTCCACTGTCTGTGACCTGATTGGTTGCTAGACTCCACTGTCTGTGACCTGATTGGTTGCTAGACTCCACTGTCTGTGACCTGATTGGTTGCTAGACTCCACTGTCTGTGACCTGATTGGCTGGTAGACTCCACTGTCTGTGACCTGATTGGTTGCTAGACTCCACTGTCTGTGGCCTGATTGGTTGCTAGACTCCACTGTCTGTAAACTGATTGGTTGCTAGACTCCACTGTCTGTAAAGTTCCTCTGCATGGTCTTATATCTCCCATCTGGTAAGATGACTATGTCATCATTCTGATGTCACTATGTCCAGGCATGACCATATATGGTGGTTCCACAGTAGTTACGCCCAAATATGGTGTGCATGATGTCCGGTCTAAGTGTGTCACTTCTTGACCCTGGAGTTCCATATCGGGCCGGCCGGCTGCTACCATATTTGGTCATACATCCCCAGACTCCATAAATGGTAGGTATATTTCAACCATATTTGGTCAGACTCCATACATGGTAGGTATATTTCTACCATATTTGGTCAGACTCCATACATGGTAGGTATATTTCTACCATATTTGGTCATACTTCCACCCAGACTCCAGGTAGGTATATTTCTATGGAGCTCCATATATGGAGTTGACTGATTTGTTTGCGCCTGATGCAGTGACACATTGGGGTTAGACAACATACTAATAATAACTGTGCCTTTCGGGGGGTTTTGGGTAGCGTGGAGGCACTGGTAGTCTGGTCCAACTGGTAGTCTGGTCTGACACCAAACCCTGGGGTCTGGTCCAACCTCTCTTTAGTCTGACCCCAAACCCTGGGGTCTGGTACAACCTCTTTAGTCTGACCCCAAACCCTGGGGTCTGGTCCAACCTCTCTGTAGTCTGACCCCAAACCCTGGGGTCTGGTCCAACCTCTCTGTAGTCTGACCCTAAACCCTGGGGTCTGGTCCAACCTCTCTGTAGTCTGACCCCAAACCCTGGGGTCTGGTCCAACCTCTCTGTAGTCTGACCCCAAACCCTAACCAGAGAGACTCGTCCACGCCTTCGTCTCCTCCAGGCTGGACTACTGTAATGCACTTCTCATCAGGATCCCTAGCAAGAGCCTTCAAAGGCTCCAATACATCCAAAACAGCGCTGCTAGGATCCTGATGAGAGTGCGCAAACGAGAACACATCACACCCATCCTCCGCTCACTTCACTGGCTCCCCGTCGCGTTCCGAACACAATACAAAATATCCCTGCTCACCCACCAATGCGTCCACGGAAACGCCCCCCTCTACCTCAAAGAATTAGTCTCCCTGAAACCCTCGACCCACACCCTCCGCTCATCAAACACATACTGCCTCAACCCCGTCACGGCCAACCTGCGCACCATGGGTGACAGGGCCTTCTGCACAGCTGCCCCTGAACTGTGGAATGCTTTTGATTTGGTGAAGCGCCTGCAGGGCGTCGCTAACGATAGCCGATGGTTACAGTGAGTGTGTGCAAGGGGGCGGGGCTACAGCGCTATTGCTAACAATAGCCAATGGTTACAGTGAGTGTGTGCAGGGGGGCGGGGCTACAGCACTAATGCTAACGATAGCCAATGGTTACAGTGAGTGTGTGCAGGGGGGCGGGGCTACAGCGCTAATGCTAACGATAGCCGACGGTTACAGTGAGTGTGTGCAGGGGGGTGGGGCTACAGCGCTAATGCTAACGATAGCCGACGGTTACAGTGAGTGTGTGCAGGGGGGGCGGGGCTACAGCGCTAAAGCTAACAATAGCCGACGGTTACAGTGAGTGTGTGCAGGGGGCGGGGCTACAGCGCTAATGCTAACGATAGCCGATGGTTACAGTGAGTGTGTGCAGGGGGGCGGGGCTACAGCGCTAATGCTAACGATAGCCGACGGTTACAGTGAGTGTGTGCAGGGGGGGGGGGGGGGGGGGGCTACAGCGCTAATGCTAACGATAGCCGACGGTTACAGTGAGTGTGTGCAGGGGGGCGGGGCTACAGCGCTAAAGCTAACAATAGCTGATGGTTACAGTGAGTGTGTGCAGGGGGGCGGGGCTACATCGCTAAAGCTAACAATAGCCGACTGTTACAGTGAGTGTGTGCAGGGGGGCGGGGCTACAGCGCTAATGCTAATGATAGCCAATGGTTAAGGTGAGTGTGTGCAGGGGGGCGGGGCTACAGCGCTAATGCTAACAATAGCCGATGGTTACAGTGAGTGTGTGCAGGGGGGCGGGGCTACAGCGCTAAAGCTAACAGTAGCCGATGGTTACAGTGAGTGTGTGCAAGGGGGTGGGGCTACAGCGCTAATGCTAACAATAGCCGATGGTGGCACAGCTTAACTACATTTATGCTACCAAGCTAGCGGCAACGAAAGAGTTAAATGTTAAAACAGGAAGTGCACCTTCAGACAGTGCGGTCCGTACCTTCTGTAAGTCGTCCTGGAGCCTCTTCAGCATGTCCTCTAGCTGACCCACCTTCTCCTCCAAGTGGCCTGGAGAGTCACTGCAACACAACATATAAACTTTTATACTGCCCCTAGTGGTCTGGAGAGTCACTGCAACACATTATAAACCTTTATACTGCCCCTAGTGGCCGGGAGAGTCACTGCAACACAACATATACACCTTTATACTGCCCCTAGTGGTCTGGAGAGTCACTGCAACACAACATATAAACCTTTATACTGCCCCTAGTGGTCTGGAGAGTCACTGCAACACAACACACATTATAAATCTTTATACTGCCCCTAGTGGCCTGGAGAGTCACTGCAACACAACACAATATATAAACCTTTATACTGGCATATATGGCAGTAAAAGCCTTAAATAATTACTTCAGATTAAAAGTTTTCTACCGTAATCTGTCAGTGCACAGGAGACGCACACACCTGGTCACACCACACCTATAGTGTGCACTGTGCACGTTGCACCTATAGTGTCTGTCCTACCGCCAGCTCACCACTGGCCACACCCACCTGAATTAATGAAGCATTAAGCCACACCCACCTGACTTAATGAAGCATTAAGACACACCCACCTGACCTAATGAAGCATTAAGCCACACCCACCTGACTTAATGAAGCATTAAGCCACATCCACCTGTCTTAATTATGCACTAAGCTACACCCACCTGTCTTAATTATGCACTAAGCCACACCCACCTGTCTTAATTATGCATTAGGCCACACCTACCTGCCTTAATTATGCATTAAGCCACACCCACCTGTCTTAAGTATACATTAAGCCACACCCACCTATCTTAATTATGCATTAAGCCACACCCACCTGTCTTAATTAAGAAATAAGCCACACCCACCTGTTTTAATTATGCATTAAGCCACACCCACCTGTTTTAATCATGCATTAAGCCACACCCACCTGTTTTAATTATGCATTAAACCACACCCACCTGTCTTTGGAGTCTCTTAGCTTGCCGTCCGTCTGGTCAGCCTGGTCGGCTTTGCGGTCTGTGACACACACACACACACACACACACACACACACACACACACACACACACACACACACACACACACACACACACACACAGTGTTATATCAAACTGTTCTAATAATAATAAACAGTGTTATTCAGTTTAATAGAAGAGCGTTTTAGTAAAAGTGGACAGTAACAGTTTTAGTAAAAGTAGACAGTAACAGTTTTAGTGGAAACGTTAACAATACAACTTGAACTGGGAGCCCTTTGAGCCCCAGTTAGTTAAAACCGCCAGGATTAATTAATTAATCTATCGTGCATTGCCAAGGTTTTATCGCACGCAACCCTTGTTTTGAAGAGCCAAGTATCCGTAACCGGGTGTTACGATGACGTAATGCTGGTGTCAATAAAGATCCACTGCACTTATTGAGAGTGCAGGTGGATGCGCGCACATCTTCAAAATGGCTGCGGCCACCGTCCCACTTTGACTGTTATGCTAACGAGCGGCAGCTAACGATACGATCGGATGAAAACTAAACAATAAAAACCCTGGAACACGCAGCCGACGGTTCTGGCAGCTAACTGCAGTAACATTATTAAACACTAGGGGGCCTCCAGGATGCTGCAGTAATATTATTAATCACTAGGGGGCCTCCAGGATGCTGCAGTAACATTATTAAACACTAGGGGGCCTCCAGGATGCTGCAGTAACATTATTAACCACTAGGGGGCCTCCAGGATGCTGCAGTAACATAATTAAACACTAGGGGGCCTCCAGGATGCTGCAGTAACATTATTAAACACTAGGGGGCCTCCAGGATGCTGCAGTAACATAATTAAACACTAGGGGGCCTCCAGGATGCTGCAGTAACATTATTAACCACTAGGGGGCCTCCAGGATGCTGCAGTAACATTATTAAACACTAGGGGGCCTCCAGGATGCTGCAGTAACATTATTAACCACTAGGGGGCCTCCAGGATGCTGCAGTAACATTATTAAACACTAGGGGGCCTCCAGGATGCTGCAGTAACATAATTAAACACTAGGGGGCCTCCAGGATGCTGCAGTAACATTATTAACCACTAGGGGGCCTCCAGGATGCTGCAGTAACATTATTAAACACTAGGGGGCCTCCAGGATGCTGCAGTAACATTATTAACCACTACGGGGCCTCCAGGAACTACGGGGCCTCCAGGATGCTGCAGTAACATTATTAACCACTACGGGGCCTCCAGGATGCTGCAGTAACATTATTAACCACTACGGGGCCTCCAGGATGCTGCAGTAACATTATTAACCACTACGGGGCCTCCAGGATGCTGCAGTAACATTATAGAACACCATGGGGCCTCCAGGATGCTGCAGTAACATTATTAAACACTAGGGGACCTCCAGGATGCTGCAGTAACATTATAGAACACCATGGGGCCTCCAGGATGCTGCAGTAACATTATTAAACACTAGGGGACCTCCAGGATGCTGCAGTAACATTATTAACCACTAGGGGGCCTCCAGGATGCTGCAGTAACATTATAGAACACCATGGGGCCTCCAGGATGCTGCAGTAACATTATTAAACACTAGGGGACCTCCAGGATGCTGCAGTAACATTATAGAACACCATGGGGCCTCCAGGATGCTGCAGTAACATTATTAAACACTAGGGGACCTCCAGGATGCTGCAGTAACATTATAGAACACCAGGGGGCCTCCAGGATGCTGCAGTAACATTATTAAACACTAGGGGGCCTCCAGGATGCTGCAGTAACATTATTAACCACTACATGGCCTCCAGGATGCTGCAGTAACATTATTAAACACCAGGGGGCCTCCAGGATGCTGCAGTAACATTATTAACCACTACATGGCCTCCAGGATGCTGCAGTAACATTATTAAACACCAGGGGGCCTCCAGGATGCTTCAGTAACATTATTAACCACTACATGGCCTCCAGGATGCTGCAGTAACATTATTAAACACCAGGGGGCCTCCAGGATGCTGCAGTAACATTATTAACCACTACATGGCCTCCAGGATGCTGCAGTAACATTATTAAACACTAGGGGGGCTCCAGGATGCTGCAGTAACATTATAGAACACCAGGGGGCCTCCAGGATGCTGCAGTAACATTATTAAACACTAGGGGGCCTCCAGGATGCTGCAGTAACATTATTAAACACTAGGGGGCCTCCAGGATGCTTCAGTAACATTATTAAACACTAGGGGGCATCCAGGATGCTTCAGTAACATTATTAAACACCAGGGGGCCTCCAGGATGCTTCAGTAACATTATTAAACACTAGGGGGCCTCCAGGATGCTGCAGTAACATTATTAACCACTAGGGGGCCTCCAGGATGCTGCAGCAACATTTTTAACCACCATGGGGCCTCCAGGATGCTGCAGTAACATTATAGAACACCAGGGGGCCTCCAGGATGCTGCAGTAACATTATTAAACACCAGGGGGGCTCCAGTATGCTTCAGTAACATTATTAACCACTAGGGGGCATCCAGGATGCTTCAGTAACATTATTAAACACTAGGGGGCCTCCAGGATGCTGCAGTAACATTATTAAACACCAGGGGGCCTCCAGGATGCTGCAGTAACATTATTAAACACCAGGGGGCCTCCAGGATGCTGCAGTAACATTATTAACCACTAGGGGGCATCCAGGATGCTGCAGTAACATAATTAAACACTAGGGGGCCTCCAGGATGCTGCAGTAACATTATTAACCACTAGGGGGCCTCCAGGATGCTGCAGTAACATTATTAACCACTAGTTGGCCTCCAGGATGCTGCAGTAACATTTTTAACCACCATGGGGCCTCCAGGATGCTGCAGTAACATTATTAAACACTAGGGAAGTGTTTCCCAACCTGTGTGCCGCGGCACTTTACTGTGCCGTTTGATGTGTCCAGGTGTGCCGCCTGATTTGACCGAAAATAACACTAACCCTCCCCGAAAGCAATCGTTGTTGTTGTCACACGTCTAACCATTAGACGTGCGATAACAACAACTACGGAACAATAGACTCTAACGACCCTCGGCCATTGAAATGTTAATGCTAAAGAGATGCATCCAGAAGACGCTACATTTCGCCCCCTCCAGTAAGACTGGAGCGCACGTAGACAGCAGACACATACAGTCCTACATGTCCCGACCCAAACACTGAGGAGGTAAAGTAAACGTGACGTTGTTGTGATTAAACATAATGTGCCACGAAAAATAGCTGTCCAAGTGTCCATACATGATCGCCTCGTTCGGCGAACAAAATCCTCCACAGAAGCGCAGTGATGCCTGATTTATTCTTCGTCGTACACGTGTTCCATGCTGAAAATGGCTGATTTACAAGCTCACAACGCGTTGCGGACGCAACGTGTTGTGAGCTTGTCGATCAGCTATTTTCAGCACGTGGAAATATGCAGGCTGTGAGAACGGAGACCCTTCACAATAAAAGCATGCAGCTTTCACAAGTTGGCCCATAATAAAGACAAGGAAAAGGATTAAGAATTAGGTGGCATTTCACATTGCATATGAGCTATTTTTTTCTCCAAAATGTATTTAAAAAAATATATATAATAAGGAATTAATTTGGATAATGGTAATGGAGATATTGTAAAAGTTGTCACTTTATTAATCCCCCAAGGTTTTTTTATTCAATAAAGTCTAAAATAAATTAACTTTCCCAACACTGTATATATATATATATATATATATATATATATATATATATATATATATATATATATATATATATTACACACACATACATACACATATGTATGTATATAGATAGGCCTATACACCGTATATCTAGGTGTGCCCTGAGATTTTTAGGCTATGAAAAGTGTGCCCTGGGACAAAAAAGGTTGGGAAACACTGCACTAGGGGGCCTCCAGGATGCTGCAGTACCATTATTAACCACTAGGGGGCATCCAGGATGCTGCAGTAACATTATTAACCACTATGGGGCCTCCATGATGCTGGGGGCCTCCAGGATGTTGCAGTAACATTATTAAACACCATGGGGCCTCCAGGATGCTGCAGTGACATTATTAACCACTAGGGGGGCGTACCTTCTCGTGACAACGCCTCCAGGATGCTCCGACATGCCGTGGCGAGGTCAGCGATGGACTGCCACTCTTCTTCTGTGGTGTCTGTGGTTTCTGAGAGGACTGGAACAACAACATGCTCATTACTGACCCCTACTGGAGGACTGGAGAACATGCTCATTACTGACCCCTACTGAAGGACTGGACAACTCCACATTACTGACCCTCAAACACTAAACTAAAATTACACTTACTGTAGCCCACTAGCATTTTTTGACAAATTAGGATCTAATTCACGCCAGCATTTTTCCCAGTTAAGCTCTTATTTTGAAAAAGGCACATTTCCAGACTTCCGGAAGTGAGCATAAACTAGTAAATGAAACGGGTCCCGTTCAACTGTTTACAAGATGGGTCTATGCCGGGCCACTGGAGGGCTCCTCATCGTCGGCTCTGTGCCGTCAAATATACATTGTTTTGACCAAAAATACCATCTGGGACAAGGAATAGGAGATACAGGCGATTGAAAGAAACAGAATGGATTATTATGGCGACGACGATCTAAAATGAGCAACCCAGTGTTGTGACAATAACAGCTAGCTACCCGATGCTAATGTAAGTAGCATTATGACTTGATCGATCGAAAGCGCTATAAAAGCGCAATTGCCGTTGATCTACGCCAATGGCGTTAATAATAGGCTTTAATTGACGTAGATCTCGGCCAATGGCGGTAAAAGTGTTAAGGATTGACGAGTGGAGAACAGAGAACTAAAACACACGTCATTTTATGCCTGCTTGCATGCAGAAATGATCAGATCTACAAGCCCACACGTGAGTCACTGATGTCACGTTTAGGGCTCTGAACAAACATTAAAAGTCCATAGACTTGGCTGCCACATGACGTCACAGGGTGCTTAACGTAAAAATCACACCCGTGTGAAGTGAGCGGTTACATGGCTGGGCCAGGCTACCCGCATCACGTTCTGTGCTCGGCCAATCAAATCATTTCAAATTTGGTACACCATCACGCAATTCAACCTAATTTCTCCTTTCATTGTCGACGGTAAATATTGAGACGTGTGTGAGGATAAAAGCTGTTCATAGGCCCCTCAAAAATCACACCTCTGTGAAGTGAGTGGTGCCTTAATCTTTCAATTTAATTCAGAGGCTGTTTAAACAAACAATGACAAAGAGCTTCCACAGGGAGGTGCTGTTGTCTCACAATGAAATGTAGACGCTGGCTTCAGTATTTTAAACATGTTAGGGAGAGAGAGAGAGAGAGAGAGAGAGAGAGAAAGAGAGAGAGAGAGAGAGAGAGAGAGAGAGAGAGAGAGAGAGAGAGAGAAGAGAGAGAGAGA
>NC_136790.1:58063409-58083409 GCF_951216825.1 Electrona antarctica | reverse complement strand
CCTTATACTGTACAGTCAATCAGTACAGCACTTTATACTGTACAGTCAATCAGTGGAGCACCATCTACTGTACAGTCAATCAGTACAGCACCTTATACTGTACAGTCAATCAGTGGAGCACCATCTACTGTACAGTCAATCAGTACAGCACTTTATACTGTACAGTCAATCAGTGGAGCACCATCTACTGTACAGTCAATCAGTACAGCACCTTATACTGTACAGTCAATCAGTACAGCACCTTATACTGTACAGTCAATCAGTACAGCACCTTTTACTGTACAGTCAATCAGTACAGCACCATCTACTGTACAGTCAATCAGTGGAGCACCACATACTGTACAGCCAATCAGTAGCACCTTATACTGTACAGTCAATCAGTACAGCACCTTATACTGTACAGTCAATCAGTGGAGCACCATCTACTGTACAGTCAATCAGTACAGCACCTTATACTGTACAGTCAATCAGTGGAGCACCTTATACTGTACAGTCAATCAGTACAGCACCTTTTACTGTACAGTCAATCAGTACAGCACCATCTACTGTACAGTCAATCAGTGGAGCACCACATACTGTACAGCCAATCAGTAGCACCTTATACTGTACAGTCAATCAGTACAGCACCTTATACTGTACAGTCAATCAGTGGAGCACCATCTACTGTACAGTCAATCAGTACAGCACCTTATACTGTACAGTCAATCAGTGGAGCACCTTATACTGTACAGTCAATCAGTACAGCACCTTATACTGTACAGTCAATCAGTACAGCACCTTATACTGTACAGTCAATCAGTACAGCACCTTTTACTGTACAGTCAATCAGTACAGCACCATCTACTGTACAGTCAATCAGTGGAGCACCACATACTGTACAGCCAATCAGTAGCACCTTATACTGTACAGTCAATCAGTACAGCACCTTATACTGTACAGTCAATCAGTGGAGCACCATCTACTGTACAGTCAATCAGTACAGCACCTTATACTGTACAGTCAATCAGTGGAGCACCATCTACTGTACAGTCAATCAGTACAGCACCTTATACTGTACAGTCAATCAGTACAGCACCTTATACTGTACAGTCCATCAGTACATCACCATCTACTGTACAGTCAATCAGTACAGCACCTTATACTGTACAGTCAATCAGTACAGCACCTTATACTGTACAGTCAATCAGTACAGCACCTTATACTGTACAGCCAATCAGTACAGCACCTTATACTGTACAGTCAATCAGTACAGCACCTTATACTGTACAGTCAATCAGTTGAGCACCATCTACTGTACAGTCAATCAGTGGAGCACCATCTACTGTACAGTCAATCAGTACAGCACCTTATACTGTACAGTCAATCAGTACAGCACCTTATACTGTACAGTCCATCAGTACAGCACCATCTACTGTACAGTCAATCAGTACAGCACTTTATACTGTACAGTCAATCAGTACAGCACCTTAATCTGTACAGTCAATCAGTACAGCACCTTATACTGTACAGTCAATCAGTACAGCACCTTATACTGTACAGTCAATCAATGGAGCACCATCTACTGTACAGTCAATCAGTACAGCATTTTATACTGTACAGTCAATCAGTGGAGCACCATCTACTGTACAGTCAATCAGTACAGCATTTTATACTGTACAGTCAATCAGTACAGCACCATCTACTGTACAGTCAATCAGTGGAGAACCTTATACTGTACAGTCAATCAATGGAGCACCACATACTGTCCAGCCAATCAGTACAGCACCTTATACTGTACAGTCAATCAGTACAGCACCACATACTGTACAGCCAATCAGTACAGCACCTTATACTGTACAGTCAATCAGTGGAGCACCATCTACTGTACAGTCAATCAGTACAGCACTTTATACTGTACAGTCAATCAGTGGAGCACTATCTACTGTACAGTCAATCAGTACAGCACCTTATACTGTACAGTCAATCAGTACAGCACCTTATACTGTACCGTCAATCAGTGGAGCACCATCTACTGTACAGTCAATCAGTACAGCACCTTATACTGTACAGTCAATCAGTGGAGCACCTTATACTGTACAGTCAATCAGTAGCACCTTATACTGTACAGTCAATCAGTACAGCACCATCTACTGTACAGTCAATCAGTAGCACCTTATACTGTACAGTCAATCAGTGGAGCACCACATACTGTACAGCCAATCAGTACAGCACCTTATACTGTACAGTCAATCAGTACAGCACCTTATACTGTACAGTCAATCAGTGGAGCACCATCTACTGTACAGTCAATCAGTACAGCATTTTATACTGTACAGTAAATCAGTGGAGCACCATCTACTGTACAGTCAATCAGTACAGCACCTTATACTGTACAGTCAATCAGTACAGCACCTTATACTGTACAGTCCATCAGTACAGCACCATCTACTGTACAGTCAATCAGTACAGCACTTTATACTGTACAGTCAATCAGTACAGCACCTTATACTGTACAGTCAATCAGTGGAGCACCATCTACTGTACAGTCAATCAGTACAGCACCATCTACTGTACAGTCAATCAGTAGAGCACTTTATACTGTACAGTCAATCAGTACAGCACCTTATACTGTACAGTCAATCAGTACAGCACCTTATACTGTACAGTCAATCAATGGAGCACCATCTACTGTACAGTCAATCAGTACAGCACTTTATACTGTACAGTCAATCAGTGGAGCACCATCTACTGTACATTCAATCAGTGATGTCATCATACAGCACCTTATACTGTACAGTCAATCAGTACAGCACCTTATACTGTACAGTCAATCAGTGGAGCACCATCTACTGTACAGTCAATCAGTACAGCACCTTATACTGTACAGTCAATCAGTACAGCACCTTATACTGTACAGTCAATCAGTACAGCACCTTATACTGTACAGTCAATCAGTGGAGCACCGTCTACTGTACAGTCAATCAGTGATGTCATCATACAGCACCTTATACTGTACAGTCAATCAGTACAGCACCTTAAACTGTACAGTCAATCAGTGGAGCACCATCTACTGTACAGTCAATCAGTACAGCCCCATCTACTGTACAGTCAATCAGTACAGCACCTTATATTGTACAGTCAATCAGTAGCACCTTATACTGTACAGTCAATCAGTAGCACCTTATACTGTACAGTCAATCAGTACAGCACCATCTACTGTACAGTCAATCAGTACAGCACCTTATATTGTACAGTCAATCAGTACAGCACCATCTACTGTACAGTCAATCAGTACAGCACCTTATACTGTACAGTCAATCAGTACAGCACCATCTACTGTACAGTCAATCAGTACAGCACTTTATACTGTACAGTCAATCAGTACAGCACCTTATGCTGTACAGTCAATCAGTGGAGCACCATCTACTGTACAGTCAATCAGTGATGTCATCATACAGCACCTTATACTGTACAGTCAATCTGGAGCACCATCTACTGTACAGTCAATCAGTGATGTCATCATACAGCACCTTATACTGTACAGTCAATCAGTACAGCACCTTCTACTGTACAGTCAATCAGTGATGTCATCATACAGACATACTCTATTATATGGTGGTGTCAGCGTGTCGGCACAGGAAATATATTGTACTGTAAATTGTGTCTGAATAATCCCATAAGGGATGGGCTGCAAAACGCAGTCAGACACTTAAATAACATCATTCATTCATTCATTCATTCATTCATACTCTTGATGATAGAGTTGTGAAGGATATAGAGTATAGAGTATAAAGAGTATAAAGTATAGATTACTTTTGGTAATAGAGTTGTGGAGGCTCAGAGCTCTGGAGTTCCTCTCGGCTCGGTCCAAACACGACGGGCGGGAGGACGACTCACTGGACGAGGCCTGGAGATAGAGAGAGAGACATTCACTTAGACTGGAGAGAGAGAGAGAGAGAGAGAGAGAGAGAGAGAGAGAGAGAGAGAGAGAGAGAGAGAGAGAGAGTGAGAGCGAGGGAGAGAGAGAGAGAGAGAGAGAGAGACAGAGAGAGAGAGAGAGAGAGAGAAAAAGAGAGAGAGAGAGATAGAGAGAGAGGCATTCACTTAGACTGGAGAGAGAGAGAGAGAGAGAGAGAGAGAGAGAGAGAGAGAGGTATTGTTCTTCTGGTTTGAGGGAAAGGAGGTCCTGGTTTAGACATCCTGCCTGAGGACTACAAAACAATGACTACAACATGACGTAACAATGTCATCCTGGCCCCCGGCCTCCTATTGGTGGGTGGGTGTAACCCTGGCCTCCTATTGGTGGGTGGGTGTAACCCTGGCCTCCTATTGGTGGGTGGGTGTCAGCTGACCTGCGTGTCGTCCAGGGTCATCTTGGGCTTGACGGCCAGGATGAGGTCAGGGGTCGCGTCGCTGAGCGCGCCCGAGTTCTGGTAGACGTGGTCTGTCTCCCTCTGGTGGTCTGAAGCCCTCACTGCAACGTTGTCATACACATGGCTGAGGAGAGAGAGAGAGAGACACATTAACATACACATGGCTGAGGAGAGAGAGAGAGAGAGAGAGAGAGAGAGAGAGAGAGAGAGAGACACATTAACATACACATGGCTGAGGAGAGAGAGAGAGAGAGAGAGAGAGAGAGAGAGAGAGAGAGAGAGAGAGAGAGACATTAACATACACATGTCTGAGGAGAGAGAGACATTAACACCCTTCGCGCCATTGCTGTAGATCTAGGTCAATTGAAGCCTATTATTTAATACTACGCTTACCGCCATTGGCGTAGATCAATGGTAATTGCGCTTTTATAGCACTTTCGATCGATCAAGTCATAATGCTACTTGCTGTTGTTGTCATGACAATGGGTCGCTCATCTTAGATCGACCTCGCCATAATAATCCATTCTATCTGTTTCTTTCAATCGCCTGTATCTCCTATTCCTTGTCCCAGATGGCATTTTTGGTCAAAACAAGGTTTATTTGACGGCACAGAGCCGGCGATGTGGAGCTCTCCAGTGCCCCGGTATAGATCCGTTTGGTAAACAAGGTCTGTCCAGGACCCGTTCCACTTACTTACTTATAAAGACAGAACGCTGGCTGCGCCAGGCTACCCGCCCCTCTAGACCAGAAAGCACGCTGGCTGGGCCAGGCTACCCGCCCCTCTAGACCAGAAAGCACGCTGGCTGGGCCAGGCTACCCGCCCCTCTAGACCAGAAAGCATGCTGGCTGGGCCAGGCTACCCGCCCCTCTAGACCAGAAAGCATGCTGGCTGGGCCAGGCTACCCGCCCCTCTAGACCAGAAAGCACGCTGGCTGGGCCAGGATACCCGCCCCTCTAGACCAGAAAGCATGCTGGCTGGGCCAGGCTACCCGCTCCTCTAGACCAGAAAGCACGCTGGCTGGGCCAGGCTACCCGCCCCTCTAGACCAGAAAGCACGCTGGCTGGGCCAGGCTACCCGCCCCTCTAGACCAGAAAGCACGCTGGCTGGGCCAGGCTACCCGCCCCTCTAGACCAGAAAGCACGCTGGCTGGGCCAGGCTACCCGCCCATCTAGACCAGAAAGCACGCTGGCTGGGCCAGGCTACCCGCCCCTCTAGACCAGAAAGCACGCTGGCTGGGCCAGGCTACCCGCCCCTCTAGACCAGAAAGCACGCTGGCTGGGCCAGGCTACCCGCCCATCTAGACCAGAAAGCACGCTGGCTGGGCCAGGCTACCCGCCCCTCTAGACCAGAAAGCACGCTGGCTGGGCCAGGCTACCCGCCCCTCTAGACCAGAAAGCACGCTGGCTGGGCCAGGCTACCCGCCCCTCTAGACCAGAAAGCACGCTGGCTGGGCCAAGCTACCCGCCCCTCTAGACCAGGGGCAGACTGGCTGGGCCAGGCTACAGAGACATTGACTTAATCCCAGCCAATGGACGTATATTGCGTTGTCACTGGTTTGTGAGTTGTGTAATTGGCTGAAGGTGTTTACGTACTCTAAATGCGAGTCGTCTAATTGGCTGAAGTTCTGCTGCTGCCTCTCCAGCGAACAGCTGCGCGTCATGTGATCATGGTGGGCGGGGTCATCGGGGGGGTGGTCCTGCAGGCTGGTCGCCCGTAGCAACGGCAGGCTGGGCGGAGCCAGCAGAGCCACGCCCACCTCGCCATCAGGCTGGTCACCAGCGTCCAGACACGATATCTGAGAAGAAGAGAAGATAATTTAAGAAAATTTAAGATAAGATACAATTAACAATTTAGGCATTTAGCAGACACTCTAATCCAGAGCGAATCACCATCGATCTGAATGGTCACGATAATCCAAACCATCAATCACTTCGTATCATTCCCAGCTGATCCTGCAGCCTTGTAGCTGATCTGGGGAAGGGGAGCGCTTGATTGCCTTACACACGCTGGCCGTGCGGGCGTGTGTAAGCACCGCCCGCACTCATATGACTGTGAATGTGTGGCTCCAGGCAGCCCCGTAAAGACATCAAGCGCTATTCTCCCGTCACATAGCCTACTTGCCGAGCAAAACAAGGAAGTGATGTGGCTCCCTCTGGTGGGCGCAAAGCGTAGCTACTATTGTGAATTTAACACTCTAACCGCTAGCATTTATTGAAAAATTGGGATCTAATTCACGCCAGCATTTTTTCCAGTTGAGTTCTTATTTTGAAAAGCCACATTTCCGGTCCGCCGGAAGTCAACATAACATAGGAAGCTGAACGGAGCCTGGACAGGCCTTGTTTACAATATGAATCCAAACCGGGGCACTGGAGGCCTCCACATCGTCGGCTCTGTGCCGTCAAATAAACGCTGTTTTGACCAAAAATGCCACCTGGGACAAGGAATAGGAGATACAGGCGATTGAAAGAAACGGATATAATGGACTATTATGGCGAGCTCGATCTAAGATGGGCGATCCATTGTCATGACAACAACAGGTAGCTACCCGATGCTAACGTAAGTAGCATTATGGCTCGATCGATCGAATGCACTATAAAAGCGCAATTGCCATTGATCTACGCCAATGGCGTTAAGCGTAGTATTAAAAAATAGGCTTTGACTGTTAATAGTTTTATGAGGTTCCGCTGCGCGTCGGGTCTGCCTACGCCTCTCAGACCCTCCGATGCGCGTCGGGTCTGCCTACGCCTCTCAGACCCTCCGCTGCGCGTCGGTTCTGCCTACACCTCTCAGACATTATAAAACACACGGTAACGTCTCGGGTCTGCCTACACCTCTCAGACATTATAAAACACACGGTAACGCGTCGGGTCTGCCTACACCTCTCAGACATTATAAAACACACGGTAACGCGTCGGGTCTTCCTACGCCTCTCAGACATTATAAAACACACGGTAACGTGTCGGGTCTGCCTACGCCTCTCAGACATTATAAAACACACGGTAACGCGTCGGGTCTGCCTACACCTCTCAGACATTATAAAACACACGGTAACGCGTCGGGTCTGCCTACACCTCTCAGACATTATAAAACACACGGTAACGCGTCGGGTCTGTCTACGCCTCTCAGACATTATAAAACACACGGTAACGCGTCGGGTCTGCCTACACCTCTCAGACATTATAAAAGTCATTATAAAATTCACGGTAACCTGAGACCTCTTGTGGCTTATTGCTTTAATCTACAAGCTCGTAGCGCGGCTGGCACTGCCATTTTTGAAAAAAATCATAAAATGTGTCTCAAATCTTTGAATATTATATTCTTTCAGAGCGAACGTTTTTAACTCAAATCTTTGCTTCTGGGAGTGGGAGGTCCCTGGAACAACATATTTTCAGATGGGGATCGGCAGCCAATTACAGATAATTCTGGGGTTCCTTGACACGAAATAGTTTGAGAACCACTGATATAGAAACTGTCAGGATTTAGAAGACATTTTGTAGAATCTGTTCTCAGGTCTAAATTAAGCACCTGCTTCTCTTCCTCTTCCTCCTCTTCCTCCTCCTCTTCCTCCTCCTCCTCTTCCTCCTCCCTGTCGTCGAGGACCCAGGCCTCTCCAGACTCAACCTCTCCACAGTCTCCAGGCTTTTGTTCCGCGTCCGCGATGGCTTTGTGGTAGAGCTCGGAGAAACTCCTGTATAAACACAACCACAGAAACTATAGGTCACAACAAGCAGATGAACTCCTGTATAGGTCACAACAAGCAGATGAACTCCTGCATAGGTCACAACAAGCAGATGAACTCCTGTATAGGTCACAACAAGCAGATGAACTCCTGTATAGGTCACAACAACACATTACAGCTCAGAGGAACTCCTGTATAGGTCACAACAAGCAGATGAACTCCTGCATAGGTCACAACAAGCAGATGAACTCCTGTATAGGTCACAACAAGCAGATGAACTCCTGTATAGGTCACAACAACACATTACAGCTCAGAGGAACTCCTGTATAGGTCACAACAAGCAGAGGAACTCCTGTATAGGTCACAACAAGCAGATGAACTCCTGTATAGGTCACAACAAGCAGATGAACTCCTGTATAGGTCACAACAACACATTACAGCTCAGAGGAACTCCTGTATAGGTCACAACAAGCAGAGGAACTCCTGTATAGGTCACAACAACCACAGAAACTCCTGTATAGGTCACAACAACCACATAAACTCCTGTATAGGTCACAACAACACATTACAGCTCAGAGGAACTCCTGTATAGCTCACAACAACACATTACTTTGGAATGTTGCCACTACTGTTGGAGCAGCCATAAAATACACAGGTTCATCTCTACTGTTTGAGCAGCCATAAACTACACAGGTTCATCTCTACTGTTGGAGCAGCCATAAACTACACAGGTTCATCTCTACTGTTGGAGCAGCCATAAACTACACAGGTTCATCTCTACTGTTGGAGCAGCCATATAAACTACACAGGTTCATCTCTACTGTTGGAGCAGCCATAAACTACACAGGTTCATCTCTACTGTTGGAGCAGCCATAAACTACACAGGTTCATCTCTACTGTTGGAGCAGCCATAAACTACACAGGTTCATCTCTACTGTTTGAGCAGCCATAAACTACACAGGTTCATCTCTACTGTTGGAGCAGCCATAAACTACACAGGTTCATCTCTACTGTTTGAGCAGCCATAAACTACACAGGTTCATCTCTACTGTTGGAGCATCCATAAACTACACAGGTTCATCTCTACTGTTGGAGCAGCCATAAACTACACAGGTTCATCTCTACTGTTGGAGCATCCATAACTACACAGGTTCATCTCTACTGTTGGAGCAGCCATAAACTACACAGGTTCATCTCTACTGTTGGAGCATCCATAACTACACAGGTTCATCTCTACTGTTGGAGCAGCCATAAACTACACACGTTCATCTCTACTGTTGGAGCAGCCATAAACTACACAGGTTCATCTCTACTGTTGGAGCAGCCATAAACTACACAGGTTCATCTCTACTGTTGGAGCAGCCATAAACTACACAGGTTCATCTCGATGTTCTGGGAATCTTTGTAATGTTAGTGTTAGTAAAAAGCAGGTGAAAGAGTAACATTTGAGGCAGACTAACATCAGTCACTCTACAGTTCACTGTAGTAGAAGAGGTGCCAATTATTTCAGACATGCTCTAGTATGTGAAGAGTCTGCCTGTGATATTAACTCACTTTGGAGAAAAAAGAAAACAAAAGTTTTTCTCCTCTGGTGAAAAGCTGGAGTTTGCGCGATGGCAGGCTCTCAGTCAAATCTGATCACATAATAGCAGTCCAAGGTCGTGCTCTGTGAGTACGACCTTTGTGTACTATTATGTTGAAACACTGGGCAGGGTGAGAAGCCCTGGTCCAGTAGTTTCTAGCCTCGGAAACTTAAAACTAGACATTTTTATTTCCAGGGAGAACAAAACAAGCAGTTTCTAACTGACCTGCGAGGTTTTCCGTTCTCGTCGGGTGGGATGACGGTGATGTGGATCTTGTGGGCGGTCCTTAGCAGGCGACTCCTCTCGTCGGGGCTGAGGGGGAGGATACAACCAGTGACATCATCAGTGACATCATTATATAACTGACCTATTACAATGCTCCTCTCGCCTGGGCTGAGGGGGAACCAGAGACATGTTTATTTACCGTTTAAAACGCAGCCATTTCAATTATCAGACACTCTTAACCCATTCTCGGCAGGATCACCCCTTTTGGTGTTTTAAGCATTATGTTATACTTTAGCTGTTGAAAAATAGCAGATCAACAAGCTCGTAGCGTGGCACCGAGTATATATATATATATATATATATATATATATATATATATATGTGACTATACCGCTGCATTGTCTGTAAGGAAGACAAAGACACATTAGTTTTACTCTCATGTACCTGTTACACAAGATGGATCAATAAAGTCCAACCTTGAACCTTAAGGAAGCTAAGAACCTAACAGTAGAATATATATATAATGAAACTATGAGTATTCACTATAGGCCTATAGTGCTTTGTCTACATAAAATGATATCTAAGTTACATAACTTGAGTCTTTGCATTTGCCTGTAAGGTCGTCGAGGCTAGGGGAGGGGCTACAGGCTGAGATGGAGTTTTTCAGACTACGGTGGAAGATTGGGAGTGAGTCTGTAGTTTCTGACTGCAATGGGAAGTTCATTCCATAGTTTAGATTGGAAGTGAGTCTGTAGTTCTTCTGACTGCAATGGGAAGTTCATTCCATAGTTTAGATTGGGAGTGAGTCTGTAGTTCTTCTGACTGCAATGGGAAGTTCATTCCATAGTTTAGATTGGGAGTGAGTCTGTAGTTCTGACTGCAATGGGAAGTTCATTCCATAGTTTAGATTGGGAGTGAGTCTGTAGTTCTGACTGTAATGGGAAGTTCATTCCATAGTTTAGATTGGGAGTGAGTCTGCAGTTCTGACTGCAATGGGAAGTTCATTCCTTAGTTTAGATTGGGAGTGAGTCTGCAGTTCTGACTGCAATGGGAAGTTCATTCCATAGTTTAGATTGGGAGTGAGTCTGTAGTTCTGACTGCAATGGGAAGTTCATTCCATAGTTTAGATTGGGAGTGAGTCTGTAGTTCTGACTGTAATGGGAAGTTCATTCCATAGTTTAGATTGGGAGTGAGTCTGTAGTTCTGACTGCAATGGGAAGTTCATTCCATAGTTTAGATTGGGAGTGAGTCTGTAGTTCTGACTGCAATGGGAAGTTCATTCCATAGTTTAGATGACCTGCGGCCACAGCTGTGCGTGCTACCTGAGGTGTACCAGGCCCAGCCCACACAGCCTAACGACCCGCGCCCACAGCTGTGGGTGTGTGTGTGTGTGTGTGTGTGTGTGTGTGTGTGTGCGTGCGCGTTGTGTGTGTGTGTGTGTGTGTGTGTGTACCTGAGGTGTACCAGGCCCAGCCCACACAGCCTAACGACCCGCGCCCACAGCTGCAGTCCTCCGCTCTCAGCGTAGCAGAACCTCTGCAGCTCCGTCACAAAGCCCTCCTCGCTCATCAGGAAGCCGGGCTGACCAACCCCATCACGGAGAGGAGTCACCTCCAGGGCCTCACAGCCGCGTGTCACCAGCTGTTAACCATAAGATATTATGATGTCATGATGATGTCATGATGCCCCACCCCGTCACGGAGCGGGGTCACCTCTAAGGCCTCGCAGCCCCGTGTCACCAGCTGTTAACGAGGACATAATCATTAACACCTTGATTGCCCGGGGTTATTTAATCCATTAAATCCCAGCGATTTATAGCAGCGGAGCACCACATCCGGATGTTATCCCGGATGTGGCTGTAGCAGCTAAAAATGTAGCCAAAACACTCTTGAGGCGATCGACAACAACGGGAGGTATGATTAAATCTAACGCGACTAGCGACTGAACCGCGGAGGGCCGTCTAACACAGGATCTTTGCTTAGAATTAGACGGGATAATTTAGATCAAGAGTTATTAACGTTTTAAGATTTTCGTTCTCGTCGGCAAAACAGGGGGGGAACATTTTCGTTGACGTCCCACTGTTGCGCAACATCGAATGTTGCGCAACAGACGCTGACGCTCCCAGGCTGTGGAGCGATGCGATCGGTTTTGATATCAATAACCTCCATCCTATTAATCAATCTCCCTCTAGGGCATAATTAATAGGACGGAGACCTCCGTCTGGGGCCCTTAACTCATTCTGGGCGGGAACCCCTTTTGGTGTTTTAAGCATCATGTTATACTCATACTCTCTGCCACACGCGCGCGCACGCACACACACACACACACACACACACACACACACACACACACACACACACACACACACACACACACACACACACACACACACACACACACACACACACACACACACACACACACACACACACACACACACACACACACACACACACCCGTACCTCCAGTCTGGTGACCACCTCCCGGACCTCCTCCGCCTGGCTGTCCGTCACAGTGATCGACACAGAGTCTCCTTTCTCGTAGAAGATGTCCAGTGACGGAGGCCCCGCCTCCTTGGTGTCCGTCACAGCCTTCCATCCAATGACGTCGCGGCAGGAGCAGTTGAACACCACCCTCTTGGTGTAGCGCTCGATGAGCACTACCGACTCAGCGGACACAGCCAGGAGGCACGGGAGGCTGGGGATCGAACCGACACACACACACACCGCTTTATAAAGGGACAGGAGGATGGGGATCGAACCGAACACACCGCTTTATAAAGGGACAGGAGGCTGGGGATCGAACCGACACACACCGCTTTATAAAGGGACAGGAGGCTGGGGATCGAACCGACACACACCGCTTTATAAATGGACAGGAGGCTGGGGATCGAACCGAACACACCGCTTTATAAAGGGAGAGGAGGCTGGGGATCGAACCGAACACACCGCTTTATAAAGGGAGAGGAGGCTGGGGATCGAACCGAACACACCGCTTTATAAAGGGACAGGAGGCTGGGGATCGAACCGAACACACCGCTTTATAAAAGGACGGGAGGCTGGGGATCGAACCGAACACACCGCTTTATAAAGGGACAGGAGGCTGGGGATCGAACCGAACACACACACCGTTTTATAAAGGGACAGGAGGCTGGGGATCGAACCGACACACCGCTTTATAAAGGGACAGGAGGCTGGGGATCGAACCGAACACACCGCTTTATAAGGGGACAGGAGGTTGGGGATCGAACCGACACACACACACCGCTTTATAAAGGGACGGGAGGCTGGGGATCGAACCGATACACACCGCTTTATAAAGGGACAGGAGGCTGGGGATCGAACCGACACACCGCTTTATAAAGGGACGGGAGGCTGGGGATCGAACCGAACACACCGCTTTATAAAGGGACAGGAGGCTGGGGATCGAACCGAACACACCGCTTTATAAAGGGACAGGAGGCTGGGGATCGAACCGACACACACCGCTTTATAAAGGGAGAGGAGGCTGGGGATTGAACCGACACACACCGCTTTATAAAGGGACGGGAGGCTGGGGATCGAACCGACACACACACCGCTTTATAAAGGGACAGGAGGCTGGGGATCGAACCAATACATTAACATAGAACTTAGTGGAGGAGTCTAGAAATACATTAACATAGAACTTAGTGGAGGAGTCTAGAAATACATTAACATAGAACTTAGTGGAGTCTAGAAATGCATTAACATAGAACTTAGTGGAGTCTAGAAATACATTAACATAGAACTTAGTGGAGTCTAGAAATACATTAACATAGAACTTAGTGGAGGAGTCTAGAAATGCATTAACATAGAACTTAGTGGAGGAGTCTAGAAATACATTAACATAGAACTTAGTGGAGTCTAGAAATACATTAACATAGAACTTAGTGGAGGAGTCTAGAAATGCATTAACATAGAACTTAGTGGAGTCTAGAAATACATTAACATAGAACTTAGTGGAGTCTAGAAATACATTAACATAGAACTTAGTGGAGGAGTCTAGAAATGCATTAACATAGAACTTAGTGGAGGAGTCTAGAAATACATTAACATAGAACTTAGTGGAGTCTAGAAATACATTAACATAGAACTTAGTGCTTTATAAAGGGACAGATGGCTGGGGATCGAAACGACACACACCGCTTTATAAAAGGACAGGAGGCTGGGGATCGAACCGACACACACACACCGCTTTATAAAGGGACAGGAGGCTGGGGATCGAACCGACACACACCGCTTTATAAAGGGACGGGAGGCTGGGGATCGAACCGACACACACACCGCTTTATAAAGGGACAGGAGGCTGGGGATCGAACCGAACACACCGCTTTATAAAGGGACAGGAGGCTGGGGATCGAACCGACACACACCGCTTTATAAAGGTCTATGGTCACATATTGACCAATCAGAAGCCTCACCTGTGTGACGTCACCGCCCACACGAGGGCGCCGGCGCTGTGAAGCTCCGCCCCCTTGGCGGCCTTCTGCTTGTCCTTCCGTTTCCCGCCAAGAGAGAGCAGCGGGAACTTAGTGGAGGAGTCTAGAAATACATTAACATAGAACTTAGTGGAGTCTAGAAATACATTAACATAGAACTTAGTGGAGTCTAGAAATACATTAACATAGAACTCAGTGGAGGAGTCTAGAAATACATTAACATAGAACTTGTGTGTGTGCGTGTGCGTGTGTGTGAGAGTGTGAGTGTGTGTATGTGTGTGTGTGTGAGTGTGTGTGTGTGTGTCTGTGAGTGTGTGCGTGTGCGTGTGTGTGTGTGTGTGAGTGTGTGTGCGTGTGTGTGTGTGTGTGAGTGTGTGTAACCATGGTTTCCATACGTTTTTTGTCGTATTGCAGTTGTTCATGTCCCAAAATCGAGGGCGAGGCTTGATTTCGTAGGGCGTGGCCAGATTGATTTCGTAGGGCGTGGCCAGATTGATTTCATAGGGCGTGGCCAGATTGATTTCGTAGGGTGTGGCCAGATTGATTTCGTAGGGCGTGGCCAGATTGATTTCGTAGGGCGTGGCCAGATTGATTTCGTAGGGCGTGGCCAGATTGATTTCAGCCGTCACATTTATCAACACTAGGAACCAAATGAAACAAGGCAAACCCCCACGCTGGAATTTAAAGCGCAAAAAACACTGTTAAAAGTGTTTTTAATATTTAATATCATATTGTCTATGTACCTCAAAGTTATTTCTAATGGTTTGAGACTCAATCACCCTCTGATATAACCAGGCCTTGTCATTTCTTTCTGGACTTTGAAAGCAGTTTTAGCTGCAGTACCACAATGTCCTGAGTTGGTGGGGGCGCTGATATGCAGATTATTTAATATTTGAGTCATTATAATACTGATGCTAGATGAAACCAGGTTTGTTTCCATTCCATGCCAGCTTGGAAAATCAACAATTCCAACAAAGTGGAAATGCAAATTTGGAACTGAAGAGGAGGAATTATATAAAGTAGGGTGACATTGATGACATCACGATGAGGACAAAATCAGTTGAGCTGTTCCTGAGAGCAATTTCCATTAAAGCACACCAAATTGGTTATTTGTGGGGATAGAAAACACATATGGGAGCCCCAAAAACACAAAGGTTGAGTTTTATGTTATAGGTCCTTTAAGTCAGAACTTACATTCCATTGATCAATGAGAGCCTTAGTCTATTTGGTCAGACTGTGCCATTCATTGTCAATGGGAATATAATGTTTGCGTCTCATATAAGAAGTAATTTCTATAACATCGGCTCATCTTATAGTGGTCCAAGAAATAAACAAACTGTCTCTGCGAAATTGTCGTGGAGGTGACTCTGTATCGTTATATTGTCGTGGAGGTGTCTCTGTATCGTTATATTGTCGTGGAGGCGTCTCTGTATCGTTATATTGTCAGGGAGGTGTCTCTGTATCGTTATATTGTCGTGGAGGCGTGTGTGTGCGTCTCTGTATCGTTATATTGTCGTGGAGGTGTCTCTGTATCGTTATATTGTCGTGGAGGCGTCTTTGTATCGTTATAGTGTCGTGGAGGCGTCTCTGTATCGTTATATTGTCGTGGAGGCGTCTCTGTATCGTTATATTGTCGTGGAGGCATCTCTGTATCGTTATATTGTTGTGGAGGCGTCTCTGTATCGTTATATTGTCGTGGTGTCTCTGTATCGTTATATTGTCGTGGAGGTGTCTCTGTATCGTTGCATTGTCGTGGAGGTGTCTCTGTATCGTTTCCGACAGTCAGTCACTCATATTTAACACAGTCTGTTCATGGCGACATGTGACATCATGTCTACGTCACACGTAGGCCCGCTAACCTATATAAAAGCTGACCCACAGTCATTCATTCAAGGTATTCAGGACTGCATTCTTTTACAGGGAGAAAGTTATAAACTACTGTGTGAAATGCTTCGTTGGACGGTGCACCTAAAAGGGCTTCCAGAGACACCGTATGATGCTGCTGTAGCAGTGGACCACAAAGTGTACTGCTTTATAGGAGACTTTATCGAGTCCGAGCGTCGGACTGAAGTGCATGTCTTCAACACAGTGTCTTTATGCTGGACCAAGTTACCCCCAGAGACACCAGGAAGAGGACAACGCCCCCTTGAGGTTCACCCCATGAACACCAGCCGCACAGCTGTGCTGATCGACCCTTTCATCTACATCTGGGGGGGAAGGATTGACACAGGGGAATACAGCAAGGTTCTTTATGCTTTTGATGTTGACGACCACAGAATGCTCACACCCAAGATTTCTGGGACTTTTCCAGAGGGGAGGTACGGCCACTCAGCCTGTGTTGTTGGGAAGGTCATGTTTATCTATGGAGGAAACAATGGATACACTGATGACATCTACAAGTTGGACACCACCATGATGGCCTGGACTTTAATTAACCCCGGAGGAACTCCACCTCCTGCCTCAGAATGTCATTCTGCCACCATCATGGGGACAAAGATGTTTGTATTTGGGGGCTGGTTGGGGGAGTGCTATAACACCATCAGAGTGTTTGACACAGAGACGAACCAATGGATGAACACACCTTCTGCACAGCCTCTTCCAGAAGGACGCTACGGTCATTCAGCCTTTTCCTACAATGGAGATCTGTACATATTTGGTGGCAGGACCCAAAACGAGGCCTTAAATGATGTGTGGAAATTCAGTCCAGCGACCTTCACCTGGAAGAAGGTTGAGTCCAAAGGGAATGTTCCATGTTTAAGAACAAACCGGAGTCACATGGGATTCTGTTGCATGGTGGGAGATCGGATCATCCTCTTTGGAGGACGTAGATTATACAACACAGTCAATGATGACCTGTATGTCTTAGACTTGAGTGCTAGTCTGAAGACCTTATGCAAGCTGGCAGTTATTCAGTACGGTCTGGATCAGTCTGAACTCCCACACAACATCAGGTGGGAACTGGCAGCCATGACTACCAACAGCCAATATAGTAGGGGGTAATACCGTCATGAAATGGCTAAAATCGTTACGCGGTGGATAAAAGCACCACATTTGGTACACGCACTCTTTAGGGTGTATCTCACCATCTCAGAAGGGGTGCCCACATTTTTAAACACATTAAAGGCTTTTTTTAGGGGAAAATCCAAAATGGCCGCCAGAAATGACCTATTATACCTAAAGGTGATATAATTCTGAATTTTTTACTGATTGTGCCAAGTATAACCTTCACATTTATAGTTATTAGACTAATATTAAAAGATTTGGCAAAAAGAACCCCTGACAAATGTCTTAAATATGTTTTAAACAACTTTAAATGCCAAAAATTGACTTAAAAACCACTCGGAATGAGATGACCTTCCACATTAATCCCTTTCTGAGTGATATATTGTCAATGCCAAAAATATATAATTGTTTTTAAAAACTTTTAAAAGACCATATGAATGATTACCAATAGATAATATATTGTAAAAATCTTCATATGACCAGAGATAAGCCCTCTATTGGGGCACAACTCCTATCGTCAAAAAATAGGATGATTTAGGTCATCCTAAATCATCCTAGAAGGGGTGCCCAAAAAAATCTTTAACAGGAAGTGAGTTATGTAAAAGATTCAAAATGGCCACCTAAACTGTTGACAGTTTACTCAAAAGACACCAAAGTAATCTCCAAAAAGCATACAATTTGGCACACATGTCCCTTGGGTCACCCCAAGACATCCTAGAAGGGGTGCCAAAAACAATCATGAACAGGAAGTGAATTATTGACAAAATTGAAAATGGCCGCCTACAGTGTTATTGGTGATTGGCTCAAAAAGCCTATAGAATCTCATAGAAGCATACAATTCAGCACGTATGTCCCTTGCATCATCCTAAGACATCCTAGAAGGGGTGCCCAAAGGAATCCGAAACAGAAAGTGAGTTATTGACTAAATTTAAAATGGCCGCTTACCCTACACTGTTGACAGATGAAAAGTGAGTGTTTTGCTAAATTCAAAATAACCGCCTAAAGCAGAGACATCATAAAAGCGTATAGTGCTCGTTCCTAAAAGGGATTATTTGTTTGTTTGCATTTGTTTATTAAACCTTTTAGGAAGGGGCCATGTTGAAGAAATTCTAAATGGCTGTTTAAACTGTTGACAACTGCAGTCTGTATAACCTGGTACATTTACACTACATCATCATATTTATTTATTTTTCTTTACTTTACTCTTTGAATCTTCTTTATTCATCTAACTGCATATCTTTATCTATTTTACTCAGCATCTTTATCTTACTCTGAATATTGTTATTTTACTCTCTCCATACAAGCAACACATATTGTACATGCACTCTTTAGGGTGTATCTCATCATCTTAGAAGGGGTGCCCATTAAAGGCTTTTTTTAAAGGAAAGGAAAGGAAAAATCCAAAATGACCTATTACCAAAATTACCTATTATTTCTAAAGGTGATACATGTTGAAGAAATAAGAAGAAATTCTAAATGGATGTTTAAACTGTTGACAACTGCAGAATGTATAACCTGGCGTATTATGTTTAAATTTACACTACATCAGCATATTTATTTCCTTTTCTTTACTTTACTCTTTGAATCTTTATTCATCTAACTCTACTCAGCATCTTATGTTACTCTGCATATTGTTATTTTACTCTCTGCATCTTAGTTATTTTGCCCTCATCTTGTTGCTTATGTTGGACTCTATCTTCTTATTTATTTTCTTCTAGCAACTGTGTGCCATTTCGCAACTACCAGCACATTGACATAATGCTGTGCAAGGTAACCCAGCATCCTGGCACCGTCTTTCTCGAACAAAGAGGCAGCCTCTGGCAAGAGTGTGAATAAAAGTGTCCACAAATCAGCAACTTTAATCCGTCCATATTTCAGACCAAAAGCCAGATTGGTAAACTGCTCAATCTGAATGTTGTAGCAGTGCAGCTTGTGTGGGAGGAATGTTTTCCATTGAGAGACATTTTTGAGCAAACAGGTCCTTCCTTAGATCATTAACATTTTCAATGTCAGTTGTCTTGCCATACAGAACCATCAGTTTTCTTATCACATGCTTTAGGTGGCCATTTTCAATTCAGTAAATAACTCACAATAGCCCACTATTTTGGGGACCCCTTCTAGGATGTTTTAGGATAACCCAAGGGACATGTGTGCCAAATTTCATGCTTTTATGAGATTATTTAGTTGTCTTTTGAGTAAATCGACAACATTGTAGGTGGCCATTTTCAATTTAGTCAATAACTCACTTCCTGTATCAGATTATTTGTGGTACCTCTTCTAGGATGTTTTAGGATGACCCAAGGGACACGTGTACCAAATATTATGGTTTTTGGAGATTCTTAGTGTCTTTTGAGTCAATCGCCAACAATCTAGGCGGCCATTTTCAATTTTGTCAATAACTTACTTCCTGTTTCAGATTTCTTTGGGCACCCCTTCTAGGATGTCTTAGGATGACCAAAGGGACATGTGTATCAAATATTATGGTTTTTGGAGATTCTTTTGTTGTCTTTTGAGTCAACTGTCAACAGTTTAGGTGGCCATTTTCTATTTTGTCAATAACTCACTTCCTGTTTAAGATTTTTTTGGGCACCCCTTCTAGGATGTCTTAGGATGACCCAAGGGACATGTGTACCAAATATTATGGTTTTTGGAGATTCTCTTGTTGTCTTTTGAGTCAACTGTCAACAGTTTAGGTGGC
>NC_136790.1:58045909-58058409 GCF_951216825.1 Electrona antarctica | reverse complement strand
GACTCGGTCTCCCAGGAGGTCCAGGAAGTGTTCGAAGGCCGGCCCGGAACTCTCGTTGTTGTACATGTCCTCCTCAGAGCTCTGGTCAGCTCGGCAGTACATGATGCCCACCTTACGCTGGAAGTTTAACTGTAAAACACACATACTACTGTTAAATACTGCAATACATGATGCCCACTTTACGCTGGAAGTTTAACTGTAAAACACAAGTATTACTGTTAAATACTGCAGTACTTAACAGTCCTCCTCAGAGCGACAGTACGACAGTCGGTGTGAGGTCACACCGACGGTGGTGTGTGAATGTGGGAAGTGAGGACACTGGAGGGGGGGGTTCTAGGGGGTCTGGGACTCACCCCCTGTTCGTCCAGTTTCAGCAGGGTGTCTAGGGGGGTCTAGGGGTCTGGTACTCACCCCCTGTTCGTCCAGTTTCAGCAGGGTGTCTAGGGGGGTCTAGGGGGTCCTGGTACTCACCCCCTGTTCGTCCAGTTTCAGCAGGGTGTCTAGGGGGGTCTAGGGGGTCTGGGAGGGTCTAGGCCCTAGACCCTCCCAGACCCCCTAGACTCTAGGGGTCTAGGAGGGTCTAGGGGGTCTAGGGGGGTCTAGGAGGGTCTAGGGGGTCTGGTACTCACCCCCTGTTCGTCCAGTTTCAGCAGGGTGTCTAGTGGGGTCTACGGGATCTAGGGGGGTCTATGGGGTCTGGTACTCACCCCCTGTTCGTCCAGTTTCAGCAGGGTGTCTAGGGGGGTCTATGGGGTCTGGTACTCACCCCCTGTTCGTCCAGTTTCAGCAGGGTGTCTAGGGGGGTCTAGGGGGTCTAGGGGGGTCTATGGGGTCTGGGACTCACCCCCTGTTCGTCCAGTTTCAGCAGGGTGTCTAGGGGGGTCTAGGGGGTCTGGGACTCACCCCCTGTTCGTCCAGTTTCAGCAGGGTGTCTAGGGGGGTCTATGGGGTCTGGTACTCACCCCCTGTTCGTCCAGTTTCAGCAGGGTGTCTAGGGGGGTCTAGGGGGGTCTAGGGGGTCTGCGACTCACCCCCTGTTCGTCCAGTTTCAGCAGGGTGTCTAGGGGGGTCTACGGGATCTAGGGGGGTCTATGGGGTCTGGTACTCACCCCCTGTTCGTCCAGTTTCAGCAGGGTGTCTAGGGGGGTCTATGGGGTCTGGTACTCACCCCCTGTTCGTCCAGTTTCAGCAGGGTGTCTAGGGGGGTCTAGGGGGTCTAGGGGGGTCTATGGGGTCTGGGACTCACCCCCTGTTCGTCCAGTTTCAGCAGGGTGTCTAGGGGGGTCTAGGGGGTCTGGGACTCACCCCCTGTTCGTCCAGTTTCAGCAGGGTGTCTAGGGGGGTCTATGGGGTCTGGTACTCACCCCCTGTTCGTCCAGTTTCAGCAGGGTGTCTAGGGGGGTCTAGGGGGGTCTAGGGGGTCTGCGACTCACCCCCTGTTCGTCCAGTTTCAGCAGGGTGTCTAGGGGGGTCTAGGGGGTCTGGGAGGGTCTAGGCCCTAGACCCTCCCAGACCCCCTAGACTCTAGGGGTCTAGGAGGGTCTAGGGGGTCTAGGGGGGTCTAGGAGGGTCTAGGGGGTCTGGTACTCACCCCCTGTTCGTCCAGTTTCAGCAGGGTGTCTAGGGGGGTCTAGGGGATCTAGGGGGGTCTATGGGGTCTGGTACTCACCCCCTGTTCATCCAGTTTCAGCAGGGTGTCTAGGGGGTCTAGGGGGGTCTATGGGGTCTGGTACTCACCCCCTGTTCGTCCAGTTTCAGCAGGGTGTCTAGGGGGGTCTAGGGGGTCTAGGGGGGTCTATGGGGTCTGGGACTCACCCCCTGTTCGTCCAGTTTCAGCAGGGTGTCTAGGGGGGTCTAGGGGGGTCTAGGGGGTCTGGGACTCACCCCCTGTTCGTCCAGTTGCAGCAGGGTGTCTAGGGGGGTCTATGGGGTCTGGTACTCACCCCCTGTTCGTCCAGTTTCAGCAGGGTGTCTAGGGGGGTCTAGGGGGTCTAGGGGGGTCTAGGGGGTCTGGGACTCACCCCCTGTTCGTCCAGTTTCAGCAGGGTGTCTCGGACCTTGGGCGAGGTGGACGCCAGACGCAGACAGTGCAGGTTGAGCTCGGGGATGATGAACTCTAGTAACCTCTTGGGGGACAGGCCGCGGGGGGTGGTGTGACGGGCCGCCGAGGGAACCGACTCCTCCAGGATGGACCCTCTGAGCGTCTTCAGCTGGAAGGAGATGGAACAGAACAACATGAGCTCCATATATGGAGATAACTCTAACCCTAACCCTCTGAGTGTCTTCAGCTGGAAGGAGATGGAACAGAACTGAGCTCCATATATGGAGATAACCCTAACCCTCTGAGAGTCTTCAGCTGGAAGGAGATGGAACAGAACAACATGAGCTCCATATATGGAGATAACTCTAACCCTAACCCTCTGAGCGTCTTCAGCTGGAAGGAGATGGAACAGAACTGAGCTCCATATATGGAGATAACCCTAACCCTCTGAGAGTCTTCAGCTGGAAGGAGATGGAACAGAACAACATGAGCTCCATATATGGAGATAACCCTCTGAGTGATGACCCTGTAGTTCTAGTTATATTGTAGTTCTATGGGTATTGTAGTTCTTTAGGTACCTCTGTAGTCCTGAAGATGATCCTGTAGTTCTAGTTATATTGTAGTTCTATGGGTATTGTAGTTCTATGGGTATTGTAGTTCTTTAGGTACCTATGTAGTCCTGAAGATGATCCTGTAGTTATATTGTAGTTCTATAGTATATTGTAGTTCTATAGTATATTGTAGTTCTATAGTTATATTGTAGTTCTATGGGTATTGTAGTTCTTTAGGTACCTCTGTAGTCCTGAAGATGATCCTGTAGTTATATTGCGCTCCACTCGTTCCTTCCTTCTCTTCTCGTCTGAAGCTGACGGCCACTGGACCCAGACGCTCGTCTACACCAAAGAAGTTCTGGTGTTCTGGAGAGAGAGAGAGACAGGTTTAACACGACGCGTTGTGAGCTTGTAGATCTGCTATTTTCAGCATGCAACCAGCAAGTGTAAAGCAAGTGTAAAATGACTAGTTTTTATTTGTTGACGAGATTCTCATTACATTTAGTCATCATAGCTTAGTTTTCATTTAGTTTCCATTTAGTTTTCCTCAGTGAAAAAAGCTAGTCGACGAACATGTTTCGTCTTAAGGTGGCCTTACACTAGCCGATTTTTTTCAATCTGAAATCTGATAGCACACTACAGGATAATCACACACTACACGGTTTTAAAACTCGGGCGCAGCGCACCCAAGGATTCTCGGCCCCGAGGGAGTGGAGAGGAGAGGGGGAGAGGGGAGGGGAGGAGGAGAGGGGACGAGGAGAGGGGGGCTGCGGGGGCAGAGCAAATATCAAACATTCTTGATGTTGATCGGGGCCGATCCCGATCGCGCTGTGAGCTGCCCGAGCAGATGGGAGGGATTACGGTTGGATCTTTTATACACTCACACTAGATGATAATTCATGCCCGAGAATCGCTCCCGATTGAGTCGGGCACCCCCCGAGCGTCAAAAATGCCCGATTATCGGCTAGTGTACCACCTAGTGGCCACCTTACGTTTTAGTCGACGAAGACATCACTGATATAATATATAGTGTTAATAGTACTAACCCTTCATATAGAAGTACTTCCTGTAGTAACACGCCCCCAGGTCAGCGTGTTCTATGAAGTAGCAGCTCTTGCCAGCCCTCTGCTGGACGTGGTGACTCTCCCGCGGCTCCTCCAGAACGCTCACCGCGTCGTTGGGGCTGCGCAGGCTGCTCCACAGGCCACGCCCCCCCTTCCTGCCGAGGCCACACCCCCCATACGACCAGCCTAGAGAGAGAGGACAGACAGACAGACAGACAGACAGACAGACACTTTATTAATCCCGATTTAAAAAAAAAAAATTCTAAATCCTGACAGTTTTCTGAAACCTCTCATGTTTATGTCAGTGGTGCTCAACATTTTTTATGTCAACGACCCCCAGAATTATCCAAATGATATGATAATATCAATTATCAAAAAATAGCAGATCTACAAGCATAAATGGATAAAACCTACCTAGCCCCGCCCTCTCCTCTCATCTCGTTCCTGATTGGATAAAACCTACCTAGCCCCGCCCTCTCCTCTCCGCCCATCTGGTTCCTGATTGGATAAAACCTACCTAGCCCCGCCCTCTCCTCTCATCTCGTTCCTGATTGGATAAAACCTACCTAGCCCCGCCCTCTCCTCTCCGCCCATCTGGTTCCTGATTGGATAAAACCTACCTAGCCCCGCCCTCTCCTCTCCGCCCATATCGTTCCTGATTGGATAAAACCTACCTAGCCCCGCCCTCTCCTCTCCGCCCATCTGGTTCCTGATTGGATAAAACCTACCTAGCCCCGCCCTCTCCTCTCATCTCGTTCCTGATTGGATAAAAGCTACCTAGCCCCGCCCTCTCCTCTCCGCCCATCTGGTTCCTGATTGGATAAAACCTACCTAGCCCCGCCCTCTCCTCTCCGCCCATCTCGTTCCTGATTGGATAAAACCTACCTAGCCCCGCCCTCTCCTCTCCGCCCATCTCTTCCTGATTGGATAAAACCTACCTAGCCCCGCCCTCTCCTCTCCGCCCATCTCGTTCCTGATTGGATAAAACCTACCTAGCCCCGCCCTCTCCTCTCCACCCATCTCGTTCCTATTTGGATAAAACCTACCTAGCCCTGCCCTCTCCTCTCCGCCCATCTCGTTCCTGAAGTGCGGGCAGCTGAGCAGCATGTCGTTGTCGTTGCCGTCGCCTTCGTCCAGCAGAAGGCTGGACTCCGCCTCCTCGTTAGCGCTCGTTAGCGTGGCTCCGCCTCCGCCGCCGCCCTGCACCCCCCCCACCGCCGGAGATGAGGAGGAGGAGGGCGCCCCCTGGTGGAGAGTATGAGAGGTGTTAAACGTCATCCTTGTTTCAAGGACTTACCAAATTACTTCAATCATTATTAACACATCAGTCCCGGGATTCCTTCAAAATAGGAGCTCTGGGGTGCCGGGAAAACATGGCCGCTTTTACTCTGTAATTTACTGGGTCTAGTAGAAAAAAAATCGCTATAAAAGTGTGTAAAAAAATACATATTTAGCCTTTAACTCTCGAAAACATTTTTGGAACATTATTCCCTTAAATCCCCAAAAACACACATTAACGTCAACAACATGGAAATAACGATGAAAATTTGATCAGTTTTTAATAACTAGAGTTTCAAAGTAAAAGTCCTGTTTCACTGATAAGATCGATGGTCACTGAAGTGTTAATGATACCAACCTGGGAGAGTGGGCGGAGCTTAATGATGATGATGATGATGTCACACTAACCTGGGAGAGGGGGCGGAGCTGCGAGGCAGCCGACGCCCCCGACGTGATGTTCTTCTTCCTGCCGATGGTGGATTGGTCGCGGTTGGAGGCGGAGACTTCCGTCAGGTCCAATAGGATGCTCTGGACGTCGTAGTGGGCGAGGTTCCTCACCCAGGCCCCTCCCCCCTCGAGGGGGGGCCCGGGTAGGGGCTGCGGGGGCAGGGGGAGGGGCTTGGCCTTCCGTCCCAGACCTTCGGGTTTGGGAGGTTTGGCGGGCTTCGGGGATTCGCCCGTCGTCGCGGTGGGTGGGGCCGAGGGGGCGGGGCCGGCAGAGGCCACGCCCCTGAAGAAGGCGTCGGGCTCTGGGGGCGTGTCCTGGACGAGTAGGAGGAGTTAGTTTAGTTCAGATGGTTCCCAAAGTGGGGTCCGGGGACCCCCAGGGGTCCTTGAGGGAGTTCCAGGGGGTTCTCAGGTAAATGATAGTTAGGAACCAAATGGACCCGTTAGGGTCCATTTGGTTCCATTTGTACACTCTCGGAGTTAAATTAACATTGATTTTACAATATAAATTGGGGGTCCCAGAGATAGAAATGCCATTAAATGGGGGTCCGTAGACTAATGACAAACTGGGGGTCCTTGAAATTAAACGGGTTGAGAATCACTAGTGCTAGCACCCAGGGCAAGACCTACGCTGAAAAGACTATCAGCGGAAGTGGCGGAAGTGTTGCGTGTAAGATAACTACGTCACGCGGTGCGGCTGTGTTTACTAGTCCCCACCGAAACAAGGAAATGACGTTGATGCTTTACAAATCAGTTCACATTCTCCGCGAATGAAACAAGTGTTGTGATTGGTCGGGAAAATATCGTATCCGGGGGAAATACATCTGATGGATGTTCCGGAGGATACGTCCGCCGATAGCTTCTTTGCCTTACGTTGTGACCAGGCTCTTCTTTTCGCAGATAAGTGAGCCTGGGACCGAGGCTAAGTGCTAGAGGCCTGAGGCCTGAGGCCTACCATTGCGTGGCACATCTATGCTCACAGGTGTCTATGTCTATGTTCACAGGTGTGTGCGGCCTAGAGGAGCATCTGAGCATGTGCAACACCACCTCTTACACCATGGTGTAAGAGGTGTCCTTTGGGAAACCGGGCCAATAACTTTATATTAGGACTAGCCAGGACTGCATCCACAATGTTGTGACCACTGGTTTATCATAATAAATATAAATAATATACTTCATAAAGATATAATGAATAGATTATAATCACCTGGAGCCCCAGGAGCAGGAAGGGGTCTTTGAAGCGGTCGGGGGACCCCAGGAGAATGAGGGGTCCCTCAGGGGTCATGTCGGGGGTCTCACACTGATGATGGTGTCTCTCCAGAGACGAGAGGCTGCCGTACTCGCGTCGATGCAGCAGCACCCTCCCTCCCCCCTCCCCCCCCCGCCCCGGGGTGGCGGGGCCCCCCGCGCTCCCACCACCCCTCCTCGACGACTTGTCCCCCCCGTGGGGGGTCGATTTTCCCCCCAACGAGGAGGAGGTAACGTTGGGCCCTTCCGCCGTCGTTGATTCGCCCAAAGTGACGTCACTGTTGCTGCGCTGCATCACGTGTCCCCCCCCCGTGGACCCCCCGCCGTGCCCCCCCCCCGAGAGAGCCGAGCACAGGCTGAGGCCCCTCCCCTCCTCCTCCTCGGCCCCTCCCCCCCCATCGCTGTCCCTCCTGGTGGGGGGCCACTCCACCACGCCCAGGGTGGCGATGGGGGGCCGCGCCCCCTGGCGCCGAAACTTACGGATGAAGAGGTCGTCGGATTGCATGACTTCCTGTGGGCGGTGCTACACACTTCCTGTAGGCGGAGATTTTATTTTATTTATTTATTTATTTAATCCACGCTGGTTTTAGACGAGAGGCCTCTGGACCAGGCTTCTGGTCTCTGTTCCTCTGCTGAGGAAACTTTTCCTCAAAGAAAACGACAGGACTAAATCCTCCTAAAAGTACTCCTTCTTCTTCGAGGTCTTCTACGACAATACTACTGTATCCCTCTAGGGGTCCCCGAGGTAGACACACAGTCTGGGGGTCCTCGAGGTAGATGGTGGTGGGGCTTCCAGGTCCACTGGTGTCTGGGTGGTCCTTCCTATCGTGTCACCATCCGGGCGCGTTCACTGGCCACCTGTGGGTCAAACACAGTGACATCATCATGACATCATCATGACATCATAATGGTCAGTACTTGTTGATGACATGTTTTATTATTTGTCTCAATTTAAAATTCACAATGTAGTCGTTTATCAGACGCTCTTAATCCAGAACGATTTACAATAAGCAAGAACAAAAAGCATCGAATACATCACATAGCAGTTATCATGAAACATACGAAAGATAAGAACGTAACAGTGGAATATCCTTCTACCCTAATAGACAGGGGGTACACAAGCACATGGCCGTTTATCCGTGCTCCTTCTCCTACCAAACCACACTGTTAGCACACATCTCTCCATCCAAAAACAAATCTGCACGCTCCCAGAATCAAGCTGCACTACATTGCATCCACGCAACTGTCATATTTACTGTACAAATATTACTTTTGTCAGACACACTGTTATTGCGCAACATTTCGCTGTGATTCAAATTACATCACAACTTTCTCATTCCCCGGCACCTCCTCTTTTCACTGCACACACACGCACATACACACACGCACGTGCGCACACACATACACACGCCACAGCAGCATGGTACAGCACAGTATGCTACAGTACAGTACAGTACCACAGTATTGTAAGGCACAGCACAGTATAGTATGGCACGGTACAGTAGCGTACAGTATGGGACAGTATTGTACAGTACAGTATTGTACAGTACCATATAGTACAGTATGGCACAGTTCAGTATGATACATTACGGTACATTATGGTACCGAACCATACAGTACGGTACAGTAAAGTACAGTACAGAAGAGAAGAGAGCAGAACAGAGGAGAAGAGAGCAGAACAGAGGAGTACAGCACAGTGGAGTACAGTACAGTACAGTGGAGTACATTACAGTGGAGTACAGTACAGTACAGTGGAGTACAGTACAGTACAGTGGAGTACATTACAGTGGAGTACAGTACAGCACAGTGGAGTACAGTACAGTACAGTGGAGTACAGTACAGTGGAGTACAGTACAGTACAGTGGAGTACAGTACAGTACAGTGGAGCACAGTACAGTGGAGTACAGTACAGTGGAGTACAGTACAGTACAGTGGAGTACAGTACAGTGGAGTACAGTACAGTACAGTGGAGTACAGTACAGTACAGTGGAGCACAGTACAGTGGAGTACAGTACAGTGGAGTACAGTACAGTGGATTACAGCACAGTACAGTTGAGTACAGTACAGTACAGCGGAGTACAGCACAGTACAGTTGAGTACAGTACAGTTGAGTACAGTACAGTGGAGTACAGTACAGTTGAGTACAGTACAATGGAGTACAGTACAGTACAGTACAGTGGAGTACAGCACAGCACAGCACAGCACAGCACAGTACAGTACAGTACAGTACAGTGGAGTACAGTACAGTGGAGTACAGCACAGTACAGTTGAGTACAGTACAGTGGAGTACAGTACAGTACAGCACAGCACAGCACAGCACAGCACAGTACAGTGGAGTATAGTACAGCACAGTACAGTACAGTGGAGTACAGTACAGTACAGTGGAGTACAGTACAGTGGAGTACAGTACAGTACAGTACAGTACAGTACAGTACAGTACGGTACAGTACAGTACAGTACAGTACAGTACAGTACAGTACAGTACAGTACAGTGGAGTGCAGTACAGTACAGTGGAGTACAGCACAGTACAGTTGAGTACAGTACAGTGGAGTACAGTGGAGTACAGTACAGTACAGTTGAGTACAGTACAGTTGAGTACAGTACAGTAGAGCACAGTACAGTGGAGTACAGTACAGTACAGTACAGTACAGTTGAGTACAGTACAGTGAAGTACAGTACAATGGAGTACAGTACAGTACAGTACAGTACAGTACAGTACAGTACGGTACGGTACGGTACGGTACAGTACAGTACAGTACAGTACAGTTGAGTACAGTACAGTACAGTACGGTACGGTACGGTACGGTACGGTACGGTACAGTACAGCACAGTACAGTAGAGCACAGTACAGTGGAGTACAGTACAGTGGAGTACAGCACAGTACAGTTGAGTACAGTACAGTGGAGTACAGTACAGTACAGTTGAGTACAGTACAGTACAGTACAGTACAGTACAGTACAGTACAGTACAGTACAGTACAGTACAGTACAGTACAGTACAGTACGGTACGGTACGTTACGGTACGGTACGGTACGGTACGGTACGGTACAGTACAGCAGAGCAGAGCAGAGCAGAGCAGAGCACAGCACAGCACAGTACAGTACAGTACAGCGCATGACAGGACAATGCAGAGGACTACAGTACAGTACAGTACAGTACAGTACAGTACAGTACAGTACAGCAGAGCAGAGCAGAGCAGAGCACAGCACAGCACCGTACCGTACCGTACCGTACCGTACAGTACAGCACAGCACAGCACAGCACAGCACAGTACAGTACAGTACAGTACAGCACAGCGCAGGACAGGACAATGCAGAGGACTACAGTACAGTTGTGACAAATGCACATAATGTTTTTGTATTTATCTGCTGGACCTATGCATGTTATTATGTACGTGTGATGTATGTACATGTGAAGTGACTTTACAGTTAATTCTAACATTTCTGGTTCACATGAGAGGTAACAGGTCTGATACAGGGGGTAATTGAATGATTGATGGTGTCACCCAACTTTATTTATAGAGGAAGTGACACAGGGAATGGGGATCAAATGGACAAACGAACCTAGGTGCCAGGGTGCACATTTTATAGAGAGGAGCTCCGAGTACAGCACAGTACAGTTGAGTACAGTACAGTGGAGTACAGTACAGTACAGCACAGCACAGCACAGCACAGCACAGCACAGTACAGTACAGTACAGTGGAGTATAGTACAGCACAGTACAGTACAGTACAGTGGAGTACAGTACAGTACAGTGGAGTACAGTACAGTGGAGTACAGTACAGTACAGTACAGTACAGTACAGTACAGTACGGTACGGTACAGTACAGTACAGTACAGTACAGTACAGTACAGTACAGTACAGTACAGTACAGTACAGTACAGTACAGTACAGTACAGTGGAGTACAGTACAGTACAGTGGAGTACAGCACAGTACAGTTGAGTACAGTACAGTGGAGTACAGTACAGTGGAGTACAGTACAGTACAGTTGAGTACAGTACAGTTGAGTACAGTACAGTAGAGCACAGTACAGTGGAGTACAGTACAGTACAGTACAGTACAGTACAGTACAGTACAGTTGAGTACAGTACAGTGAAGTACAGTACAATGGAGTACAGTACAGTACAGTACAGTACAGTACAGTACAGTACAGTACGGTACGGTACGGTACGGTACAGTACAGTACAGTACAGTACAGTACAGTACAGTTGAGTACAGTACAGTACGGTACGGTACGGTACGGTACGGTACGGTACGGTACAGTACAGTACAGTACAGTAGAGCACAGTACAGTGGAGTACAGTACAGTGGAGTACAGCACAGTACAGTTGAGTACAGTACAGTGGAGTACAGTACAGTACAGTTGAGTACAGTACAGTACAGTACAGTACAGTACAGTACAGTACAGTACAGTACAGTACAGTACAGTACAATGGAGTACAGTACAGTACGGTACGGTACGTTACGGTACGGTACGGTACGGTACAGTACAGCAGAGCAGAGCAGAGCAGAGCAGAGCACAGCACAGCACAGTACAGTACAGTACAGCGCATGACAGGACAATGCAGAGGACTACAGTACAGTACAGTACAGTACAGTACAGTACAGTACAGTACAGTACAGTACAGTACAGTACAGCAGAGCACAGCACAGCACAGCACAGCACAGCACCGTACCGTACCGTACCGTACAGTACAGCACAGCACAGCACAGCACAGCACAGTACAGTACAGTACAGCACAGCGCAGGACAGGACAATGCAGAGGACTACAGTACAGTTGTGACAAATGCACATAATGTTTTTGTATTTATCTGCTGGACCTATGCATGTTATTATGTACGTGTGATGTATGTACATGTGAAGTGACTTTACAGTTAATTCTAACATTTCTGGTTCACATGAGAGGTAACAGGTCTGATACAGGGGGTAATTGAATGATTGATGGTGTCACCCAACTTTATTTATAGAGGAAGTGACACAGGGAATGGGGATCAAATGGACAAACGAACCTAGGTGCCAGGGTGCACATTTTATAGAGAGGAGCTCCGAGGCGCCAGATAGGTGGAGTACAGTACAGTACAGTTGAGTACAGTACAGTGGAGTACAGTACAATGGAGTACAGTACAGTACAGTACAGTACAGTACAGTACAGTACAGTACAGTACAGTACGGTACGGTACGGTACGGTGCGGTGCGGTGCGGTACGGTACAGTACAGTACAGTACAGTACAGTACAGTACAGTACAGTACAGTGGAGTACAGTACAATGGAGTACAGTACAGTACAGTACGGTACGGTACGGTACGGTACGGTACAGTACAGTACAGTACAGTACAGTACAGCAGAGCAGAGCAGAGCACAGCACAGCACAGCACAGTACAGTACATTACAGCGCATGACAGGACAATGCAGAGGACTACAGTACAGTACAGTACAGTGGAGTACAGTACAGTACAGTACAGTAGAGCACAGCACAGCAGAGCAGAGCACAGCACAGCACAGCACCGTACCGTACAGCACAGCACAGCACAGCACAGCACAGCACAGCACAGCACAGCACAGTACAGTACAGCGGAGTCCAGTCCAGTACAGCACAGCGCAGGACAGGACAATGCAGAGGACTACAGTACAGTTGTGACAAATGTTTTTGTATTTATCTGCTGGACCTATGCATGTTATTATGTACGTGTGATGTATGTACATGTGAAGTGACTTTACAGTTAATTCTAACATTTCTGGTTCACATGAGAGGTAACAGGTCTGATACAGGGGGTAATTGAATGATTGATGGTGTCACCCAACTTTATTTATAGAGGAAGTGACACAGGGAATGGGGATCAAATGGACAAACGAACCTAGGTGCCAGGG
>NC_136790.1:58033409-58040909 GCF_951216825.1 Electrona antarctica | reverse complement strand
ATATATTATACATGTGTACTATAAAGTGCTATGACTACATAAAATGCAATTCTAGAGCTGTCTACGTAACAAGCTATAAGTCTGTTTAAAATACTATCTAAGTCTACATAATGTGCTATCTAAGGGGCTAGGCTAGGGCAAGTGCTACGGGCCATGGTGGAGTCTGAAGAGGTGGGTTTTCAGACTACGGCGGAATATTGGGAGTGAGGCTGCAGTTCTGACTGTGATGGGAAGTGCATTCCATAGTTTTGGAGCCAGAAGGGAGAAGAGTTTGGGACGTGTGGAGCGTTGTCCCGGCGTTTTTAGTGAAGCTTCCCTGCTTCCCTGCGTTGGCTGATCTGAGTGCGCGGGAGGGTTTGTAGGGTACGATCATACTTGTGAGATATGGGGGAGCCATGCCTTTGGTTGCTTTGAATGCCAGCATCAGAGTTTTGTATTCTGTGCGGGCAGCGACCGGGAGCCAATGAAGGGAGCGGAGAAAGGGGGGAGACGTGTGAGAATTTTGGCTGGTTGAAGACCAAGCGGGCTGCGGCATTTTGGATCAGTTGGAGGGGCTTAAGTGCACATGCCGGTAGGCCAGTAAGTAGGGAGTTACAATAGTCAAGTTTTGACAAGACTGTTGTCTGGATTAGGAGCTGGTCTGACTTAGGAGCTGGGTGAGGAACGGTCTAATTCGTCGTATGTTGTAGAGTGTAAACCTACAGGATCGAGTGACAGCTGTGATGTGTGTTTTGAACGAGAGCTGACTGTCCAGGACAACACCAAGGTTCCTGGCTGTCGGGACAGACTTTACCAGGGCGTTGTCTACGGAGATAGTTAGCTCCCGCATAGGGCAGGACTTAGCTGGGACATGAACAAACTGTCAACAATGAGAAAGACCCCCCCCCCATGTACATAGAATACAGTGTGAAGTTGAACATACTAATATATTGCAGATAGAACACACTGTGACAACAAGCTGTTTGCACTCAGTCAGGAAGACATTCATAAGAAAGGCTAGCTAGTTTCTTGGGACATTTGTGGTCGTAGTGGTCATTAAAAAAACTAGTCCTGTACGTGCCCGTCGGCCACCGGCCTACTGGAGAGCGATGCAACTTGGGAACCTAATAATACCGGTTGTCAACTTGTCATAGCACCCGTTTTAACTGTCTGTCTGTGTCCCACATGAAGATCTCTGTATCTGTCTGTCTGTGTCCCACATGGAGATCTCTGTATCTGTCTGTCTGTGTCCCACATGGAGATCTCTGTATCTGTATGTCTGTGTCCCACATGGAGATCTCTGTATCTGTCTGTCTGTGTCCCACATGGAGATCTCTGTATCTGTCTGTGTCCCACATGGAGATCTCTGTATCTGTCTGTCTGTGTCCCACATGGAGATCTCTGTATCTGTCTGTCTGTGTCCCACATGGAGATCTCTGTATCTGTCTGTCTGTGTCCCACATGGAGATATCTGTATCTGTCTGTCTGCCTGTGTCTGAAGAGTGCAAACTGACTGTGAAAAGTGGAGTGGTTAAGTAATCAATTGGCAGGTGTGGGGTTGCCATGGCAATCAATTGGCTGAGGCAGAGGCTGGAAATTGCACAGGTGAGGGGACTTGGGCTAATTAGGCCCACTGGCAGAGCCTGACCAGAGCCTTTTGTGGTGGTTCTGGAGAACCGTGGGTCCAACCGACTCGATACCGGGCACTGCACTCCCTGTGGGGGTGAGGAACGCTTGTATCGAATATGAGTGGGGCGAAGGGTTCTCGAGTTACGTGCATCACACACACACACACGCACACATTAATGCAGTTCTACACTGGCCTCAAAAAGTCTAATATCTCCCCCTGAGTCTCGCACACACACACAGACACGCACCCACACCCACACCCGCACACGCACACACACACACACACACACACACACACACACACACACACACACACACACACACACACACACGCACGCACACACACACACACACACACACACACACACACACACACACACACACACACACACACACACACACACACACACACACACACACACACGTGCTGGAGCGAGTCCAACACTGCTGTTAAGTCTGCAGCAGACAGAGTGATTTTAGTAAAAGCTTTTCATTCAGGAGGAGCTGATCGGTCTCTGAAGACACAGCCGTGTTGTTTCCATCCTGATGCGTTACTCTGAACTGAAAACGGACAGGAACCCCTTTTGGTGTTTTAAACATTATGTTATGCTTTAGCTGTAGCAGATCTGTAGCAGATCTACAAGCTCGTAGCGCGGCACTGTAGATCTGCTATTTTTGAAAAATCGTGAAAATGTGCCTCAAAGTGATTTTAGTAAAAGCTTTTCATTCAGGAGGAGCTGATCGGTCTCTGAAGACACAGCCGTGTTGTTTCCATCCTGATGCGTTACTCTGAACTGAAAACGGACAGGAACCCCTTTTGGTGTTTTAAACATTATGTTATGCTTTAGCTGTAGCAGATCTGTAGCAGATCTACAAGCTCGTAGCGCGGCACTGTAGATCTGCTATTTTTGAAAAATCGTGAAAATGTGCCTCAAATCTTTGAATATATATTATTTCAGAGCGAACGTTTTTAACTCAAATCTTTGCTTCTGAGGGGGGGGGGGGGTCCCCTGGAACTACATATTTTCAGATGGGGGTCGGCGGCCGATTACATATTTTGTGGGGCTCCTTGACATGAACATGTTTGAGAACCACTGACAGAAACATGAGGGTTTTTCAGAAAACTGTCAGGATTTAGAAGACATTTGTAGAATCTGTTCACAGCTCTAAATGTATAAAAGAAACACACACGTGTAGCCCCTCCCCTAGCCCGTAGGCCCTCCCCTAGCCCGTAGCCCCTCCCCTAGCCTCGACGACCTTACAGGCGTATGCAAACACTCAACATGTAAATTAGATTTACATCTACATTTTATGTAGACATAGCAATAAATAGTATATATGCATAGTTTCATTGTTGATGGGCGCTAGCCCCTCCCCTAGCCTCTCCCATATCGCCTCCCCTAGCCCCTCCTATATACAGGTTTAATGTTTGTTTTTAGTTCAATGTTTGTTTTAAAAACACCGTTGACAATGAAGAGAATGTAATGTCTGTTTTGTCACCGTTTGTTTGACATCATCATTACATCATCATTACATCATCATTACATCACCCTAATCGTAGCAACATGAGCTAGAATTCCCTCCTCGATGTTGTAAGATGATAAGAGCGCCGCTCACTTTTTATACAGATATTCCACTGTTACGTTCTTAGCTTTCATGATAACTACTGTTTATATGTGATGTATTGCTATGCTTTTTGTTCTTGCTTAATGTAAATCGCTCTGGATTAAGAGCGTCTGATAAATGAATACATTGACCGACATTGACCGACATATTTGTGTTTGAGACACAAATAAAACAACGTCAATAGAGTAACGTTTGGGCCATAATTAACGTCGCATAAAGAAGTGTTTTCATTTGGAAAGAAAACACACACACACACACACACACACACACACACACACACACACACACACAAAGCACTGAGGATACGCCTGCTGCCTCATGCATTATTAATGAGGGGGGGGGGGGGGGGGGGGGGGGTTAGACAGTGCTCAATTATTCATGAGCTTGGCTGTGCACACGCACGCGCACACAGACACACACACACACACACACATACACACACACACACACACACACACACACACACACACACACACACACACACACACACACACACACACACACACACACACACACACACACACACACACAAACAAATTAGTTGCTGTATGTATGTCTGTAAGGGTGACCTATATCTTAAGAGTGCGTGCGTGCGTGCGTGCGTGCGTGCGTGCGTGCGTGCGTGTGTGCGTGCGTGCGTGCATCACTACAGCAGTTATTGGGCACCAGTGATTCTCTGAAGCAACTGCCGGTACTTGACAACCATTATCACCAATAATGTGCCATGTAATGTTTTATCATTATTAGTATTGTTATCTTATTACTATATTATTAGCATTATTATTAGTATTATTATCATCATTATTACTATATTAGTAAGACTATGATGTCAGTTACATTACACACAAGGAGTTGCATTGGTGGTTCAGGCTTCAGATGTGTGTGTGACTTCCTCTTGATGCACTTTTCCACGCCCACGCACACACACATGCACACATGCACACACACACACACACACACACACACACACACACACACACACACACACACACACACACACACACACACACACACACACACACACACACGCGTGCCAAATATTGGTGCAATATAGAGAGTGAATCTGTGTTTGTGTATGCTTCAGTATATCTTAAAAGACGAACATAAAACGGCATGAGTTTTCCTGATGTCATAAACTGTCAGAATCAGATTTTGTTGCGTTGGTTTATGTGCTAAAAGAGTGACTTTGAGAGCTCTTCACATACTAGAGCATGTCTGAAATAAATGTCAGAGCTGAAATGGACATGTAAATATAAAATTGAAGCTTAAAGGACCACTTCACCACTTTTCAACCTATATCTTCGTATAATTGGACCTCACTAATGATCATGATAAAACAAATCTACTCAGTCTGTGTCTCATAGGAGGGCTGTGGGCAGTACAGAAACCAGTATGTGTCTCATAGGAGGGCTGTGGGCAGTTCAGAAACCAGTCTGTGTCTCATAGGAGGGCTGTGGGCAGTTCATAAACCAGTCTGTGTCTCATAGGAGGGCTGTGGGTGGGTCAGAAACCAGTCTGTGTCTCATAGGAGGGCTGTGGGCGGTTCAGAAACCAGTCTGTGTCTCATAGGAGGGCTGTGGGCGGTTCAGGAACCAGTCTGTGTAGGGCTGTGGGCAGTTCAGAAACCAGTCTGTGTCTCATAGGAGGGCTGTGGACAGTTCAGAAACCAGTCTGTGTCTCATAGGAGGGCTGTGGGCAGTTCAGAAACCAGTCTGTGTCTCATAGGAGGGCTGTGGGTGGTTCAGAAACCAGTCTGTGGGCAGTTCAGAAACCAGTCTGTGTCTCATAGGAGGGCTGTGGGCAGTTCAGAATCCAGTCTGTGTCTCATAGGAGGTCTGTGGGCAGTTCAGACACCAGTCTGTGTCTCATAGGAGGTCTGTGGGCAGTTCAGACACCATTCTGTGTCTCATAGGAGGTCTGTGGGCAGTTCAGACACCAGTCTGTGTCTCATAGGATGTCTGTGGGCGGTTCAGACATGCACAGACTGGTTTCTGAACTGCCCACAGCCCTCCTATGAGACACAGACCGAGTAGAACATTTTCGGGGGCACTCACTGATCAGCCTGCCTCGGGCCCCACTGACATGTAGTTACGCGTCTGATTTGAAGCTGATTCCCTGCTTTCACATGACATGAAAAAACGAAAATTAAAAAGAAGAAAAATCAATTAAATGACTTCTCCTTCAGGTCAGAAACGGATGATGTCCTGATTACAGATGATGATGTCATGATTACAGATGATGTCATGATTACAGACATTACATCACCAGCCAGGATAACACCTGTATGTTTATTAATAACCGGAGCACCCCCCACCCCCCTCCCCCCACCCCTAGACTCTAGTGTGACTTTCAAAGTGATCGGAATAACATTCTACGATTTCAGTCATTTCAGACACCCAATGACAGAGGCGCGCACACACGCACGCACGCACCCACCCACCCACCCACCCACCCACGCACGCACGCACGCACACACACACACACACACACACACACACACACACACACACACACACACACACACACACACACACACACACACACACACACACACACACACACACACACACACACACACACACACACACACACACACACACACACACACACAGGTTATAATCTCAGCGGTACAGGGGTGGGTCCATTTGGTTATAATCTCAGCGGTACGGGGGGGGGGTCCATTTGGTTACAGGGGATGATACGCTAGCACGTAGCATTGATGCTAATGACGCCACAGCGGTCGTGCGGCTCAGTGGAAATTAAATGACTTCGACCGCCCGACACTAATGGAGCCACTGCTCTCTCTATCTGTCTCTCTCTCTCTCTCTCTCTCTCTCTGTGTGTCTCTATCTATGTCTCTCTCTCTGTGTCTCTATGGCTCTCTCTCTCTCTCTCTCTCTCTCTCTCTCTCTCTCTCTCTGTCTCTATGTCTTTCTCTCTCTCTCTCTCTCTCTCTCTCTCTGTATGTCTATGTCTCTCGTCCTTAATTCTCTCTCTTCTCCAGTGAGTCTCATGCATTGCTTGATAACAGACGTGTGTGTGTGTGTGTGTGTGTGTGTGTGTGTGTGTGTGTGTGTGTGTGTGTGTGTGTGTGTGTGTGTGTGTGTGTGTGTGTGTGTGATGCCACCTTGAAATTTGCCTGCCTGCCTGCTGCCTGCCTCATGGAAGCAGACAGACAGGTTGGACACAGACTTCCTGACAATGTCACAACATCCGTTCTCTTTTCTGCTTCCTACAAGAGAGAGAGAGACAGAGAGACAGAGAGAGAGAGAGAGAGAGAGAGAGAGAGAGAGAGAGACAGAAAGAGACAGAAAGAGAGACAGAGACAGAGAGAGAGAGAGAGAGACAGAAAGAGAGAGAGAGAGATACAGAAAGAGAGAGAGACAGAGACAGAGAGACAGAGAGAGAGAGAGAGAGAGAGAGAGAGATACAGAAAGAGAGAGAGACAGAGACAGAGAGACAGAGAGGTGTAATAGTGGGGGGGGGGGGGGGGGTAAAGCCAGATTCAAACCGCGACAACGTTGAAAAACGCACGCTGTGCTAACGCTAAGCTAACGACCAGGAAATACCCCCCATCCCCCCCACCCCCCCCCCCCCCAAATACCCCCCATCCCCCGTGAAGACCCCCGCAACCACACACCTGCCCCAACACCCCCCATACATACATTAACCCTAACCCTGTTTTCTCAACTCGCTGTTTCTCTGCCAGACATTACTCTATAAGCCATATCTCTAAAACCGGTGGGTCAAACTGAACAACCAATATGTCAATTTGAAGCTATGATTCCCTGCTTTCATATGACATGAAAATGAATGAAAAAAAAGTCCCAATTGGCCACAAATGTTTGTACATGAAAGTCAGAATCTCCAATAAATCAGTTCCTATTTAGCGAGATCACTGCATGATCAGCGTTTAGGGTGCTTGTGTTCCATCTGACATCCTTCTATCCAACACCATCGCCATCATCATCATCATCTGAGAGGGCTTGGAGATCTATAACGTGTCTAACAGCAGCTCAGAGTCTAAGAGGGCTTGGAGATCTATAACAGCAGCTCAGACCAAATGGTTTCAGTGTCGCAAAGCAAAGCACGGCACGTAGCGTAGCCTATAGCGTAGCCTAGCGTAGCCTAGCGCACACGTCACATATCAAAATGGATGGAGAGAGAGAGAGAGAGAGAGAGAGAGAGAGAGAGGATGTGTGCCGGTGTGTGACAACATATAGCAGATCTACAAGCGATCGCACCCACAGTCCATCTATTTGTTCC